>NC_057803.1:640312278-640584458 GCF_018294505.1 Triticum aestivum
CCTGCGCGCCTCCTCCTAGGGCCGGCCGCACCCTCCCCTTGCTCCTTTATATACTGGGGCAGGGGGCACCTCTAGACACACAAGTTGATCTTCAAGATCGTTCTCTTAGCCGTGTGCGGTGCCCCCCTCCACCATAGTCCTCGATAATATTGTAGTGGTGCTTAGGCGAAGCCCTGTGATAGTAGAACATCAAGATCGCCACCACGCCGTCGTGCTGACGAAACTCTTCCCCGACACTTTGCTGGATCGAAGTCCGGGGATCGTCATCGAGCTGAACGTGTGCTAGAACTCGGAGGTGCCGTAGTTTCGGTGCTTGATCGGTCGGGCCGTGAAGACGTACGACTACATCAACCGCGTTGTCATAACGCTTCCGCTGTCGGTCTACGAGGGTACGTAGATTAGACTATCCCCTCTCGTTGCTATGCATCACCATGATCTTGCGTGTGCGTAGGAATTTTTTTGAAATTACTACGTTCCCCAACATGTACATTTTTAAAACACATCAAACCGGTAATTAGTTTCAAATATCTTTTTTCATTTCGAGATTTTAAATTACATTAATTTTTATGCGTGGAGAATTTGTTGGATTTTATATTGATATACATTTATTTTTAAAATCAGTTTGAATGTGAGTCGAAATTTCGGGATTAAAAATAGTTCGGACCACACCGAAATATGCAAAATTTCGTATAATTTTTTAACCGTGGCCACAATATGGGCTGTAATGCTAACAAAAAGAATATGGGCTCCAAAAAAACCTTAAGAATTAGCAAATGGGTTGTAAATTATTAGAAATAATGACAGATGGGTTATATACTGTTTTCCATAGATTTGAGGCTTTCCTAAATAAAAAGGTTGACGCACAAGCAGTGATTGTTGGATGGCCATCCAACGGCCGTCGTGCTTCTTCAATTTCTGCTCTTCCTGCTCCAGCCGCTCAAACAAGCGCCGGCGGGACTGTCTGCTCCCTCCTCCCCGTGGCCGGCTCTGCTGCCGTGCAGGCCTCATCGCCCCATCGTACTCACATCGCTGGCCTAGTCATCCCTCTACTCACCCACACCTGCTATTATTCTCCGGCGATGGCAGACAAACCAGTAAACCCTCGTACAGTCGTACTGCCCTCCGCATGGGAAACAACTGTCGAGTCTTCCCTGCCTCCATGTCGTTCCCTTCCTAGGCCTCGCCATCGTCCACCGCCTTGGTGCTCTCGGCGCGGCCTGGTCAACGTGGTCAATGACCGACATGCATCTGAAGTGGACTGTACGTGGAGAGGCCGACAGCTGGGTCCACGGCCGCACACAAGGAAATGCCTCCTTATTACGCGCAAAATAATGATTCCTCCACCTGACATCAGGGACCCACCGAAAGGGCCTCTGTATTTTGCGAAAAAATGTTATCGTCGCTGACAGCTCGGACCCACCAGCTATATCTTCGCACGCAAGGAAGCGTCTTCTTATTATGCACAAAAAAATGAATACTCCCCCTGTTAGCTGGGACCCAGTATAGTGGCAGGCTGACTTGTGGGCCTACTAAGTTGACAGGGATGGAGGGCTTTGTCAACTTAGTCAATATGCACGATTCTAGCTCCAGTGACCGTACAATGTCCATCCAACAGCCGTAGTGCTTCTTCAACCTCTGGTCTTCTTTCTCTAGCCGCCCAAACCAGCGCCGGTCATGCCTTGTGCTCCTGCCTCCCGTGGCCGGCTGCGATGCGGCGGAGGCCTCACCGCCCCCTACTACTCCCACCGCTGGCCAGGCCATCCCTCTACTCACCCACACCCCCTGTTATTCTGCGGCGACGACAGCCTCACACCGCAGCGAACCAGTGAACCCTCGTACTCCTCTACGCGTGGGCATCCACTGCCGCGTCTTCCCCGCCTCCGCATCGTCCCCTTCCTAGGCCTTGCCATCGTCTACCGCCCTGGTGCTCTCGGCGCGGCATGGTCAACGTGGTCAAGGAATGGCTTCCATCAGACGTGGATTGTACGTGGAGAGGCTGACAGCTGGGTCCACGGCCACAGCAAGGAAGTGCCTCCTTATTACGTGCAAAATAATTATTCCTCCACCTGACAGTGGGGACCCACCGGATGGGCCACCGTATTTCACGAAAAAATGTTTGCCCCTGACTGCTGGGACCCACCAGCTACATCTTCGCACGCAAGGAAGTGCGTCCGGGCAAAAAAAACGATTCGCCCCCTAACTGCTGGGACCCACCAGCTACATCTTTGCAGGCAAGGAAGTGTCTGACAGTCGGGACCCACCTGGTCGAAGTGTACGTAGCGTTGTCATTCTGGTCGCGAACGTGTACATACATATATACTGGTGGATGTAGAGGCGCGCACGTGTCGTAGTAGAGGCGCGTGCGTATCACAGTAGAGGCACGCACGTAGCATGTACACGTACGTACAGTGACCAGGGTGCAAGAAAGAAAATACGGCCACATATGTGTACATACGGGCGGGGTCTCGAACGCCTACTCACGCATACGTACGGCCAGGGCTCGTGTACATGGCTGGGTCGGAACGGAGAAACAACATCGTCATTGTGTTCATGGGGAGGCAACAGAATGTGTCGTGTTCATGGGGAGGCAACGGAATGCGTCGTGTTCATCGGGAGGCAACGAAACGCGTGGGAGCCAACCGGCTGGGTTGGAACGAAATGCGTGGTCGTGTTCATCGGGAGGGCTTGGACGGAACAGGCGATGGAAACGAGGCCTGTCGTATCGCACAACGGAGGAAACGGACTCCTACGTTCGGAATAGGGTCCTATTGATCGGGAGGGGTCTGGCGTACCGCAAAACGGAGGAAACGGACCTCCTATGGTCGAAACGGGGGTCCTGTTGATCGGGAGGGGTGTGGCGTACCGCAAAACGGAGGAAATGGACCTCCTACGGTCGAAACGGGGGTCCTGTTCATCAGGAGGGGTGTGGCGTACTGCAAAACGGGACTCCACGAGATACTGTTCATCTGCATCGTCGACCTCCTCCAGCCTCCACAGGCTCCTGTTCATCCAGCCTCCACCGCGCGCTACTCCACCGGCTATTGTTCAACCACCCCTCCACGGGCACCCCTCCACTGTCTATTGTTCATCCAGCCCTCCACACCACGGGGTCCTGTTCAACCACCCCTCCACGGGCACCCCTCCACCGTCTACTGTTCATCCAGCCCTCCACCACACCACGGGGTCTTGTTCATCCAGAGGCCACGCCACCGCTCACTGTTGATCCAAACCCCCTGCAACGCTCACTGTTCATCCCAGAGGCAGCATCGGTCGGCTTCAGTTAGCAGCACTAGCGAAGGAATCGCTCGATCAGGTTCAGTTAACAGTCATTGATCGATCGCTCGGGTTCAGTAACGCGTAGCCTGCAGTGCAATCGCTCGGGTTCAGTTAGAGCCCAACGCCTTGCTCGGGTTCAGTTAGAGCCAACGCCTTGCACACACGCGCATACGTGTACGAGAGAAACGCACATCGCTTGGGCCCCGACCTCCCACCATAACCGGGAACTCCCCGAAATTTTCCTCCCCCTCGCTTCTACCACGGTTTTTTCCATCATGGACGGCCCAAAGAATGTCATGCAGCTGCGTCTCCGGCCCGCCTAGGACAAAAAGCTCATTTTCTGTCATGATTTTTTGTCATAGAGGTAGGAGCCCACCACATATATGATGATACCGGGTTTTGTCACAATTATCGTCATAGAAGTGTCATATGTATGACAAAAAAATCGTTTGGCCCAAAATGTCACGGATGTGTCTTTTTTTTGTAGTGTTATGAATGGTGGCTTTGCCACAACTAAAATGTCAACTACATGATCATGCAAAGCAATATGACAATGATGGAGCGTGTCATAGTAAACGGAACGACGGAAAGTTGCATGGCAATATATCTAGGAATGGCTATGAAAATGCCATAATAGGTAGGTATGGTGGCTGTTTTGAGGAAGGTATATGGTGGGTTTATGGTACCGGCAAAAGTTGCGCGGTACTATAGTGGCTAGCAATGGTGGAAGGGTGAGAGTGCGTATAATCCATGGACTCAACATTAGTCATAAAGAACTCACATACTTATTGCAAAAATCTATTAGTTATCGAAACAAAGTACTACGTGCATGCTCCTAGGGGGATAGATTGGTAGGAAAAGACCATCGCTCATCCCCGACCGCCACTCATAAGGAAGACAATCAATAAATAAATCATGCTCCGACTTCGTCACATAACGGTTCACCATACGTGCATGCTATGGGAATCACAAACTTCAACACAAGTATCTCTCAAATTTACAACTACTCAACTAGCATGACTCTAATATCATCATCTTCATATCTCAAAACAATTATCGAGTATCAAACTTCTCATAGTATTTAATGCACTTTATATGAAAGTTTTTATTATATCCCTATTGGATGCCCATCATATTAGGATTAAATTCATAACTAAAGCAAATTACCATGCTGTTTAGGACTCTCAAAATAATATAAGTGACGCATGAGAGTTCATCTATTTCTATAAAATAAAAACCACCACTGTGCTCTAAAAAGATATAAGTGAAGCACTAGAGCAACAATGAACTACTCCGAAAGATATAAGTGAAGATCAATGAGTAGTTGAATAATCATGCAACTATGTGAAGAGTCTCTAACATTTAATAATTTCAGATCTTGGTATTTTATTCAAACAGCAAGCAAAACAAAAGAAAATAAAATGACGCTCCAAGCAAAACACATATCATGTGGTAAATAAAAATATAGCTCCAAGTAAAGTTACCGATGAATGAAGACGAAAGAGGGGATGCCTTCCGGGGCATCCCCAAGCTTAGGCTCTTGGTTGTCCTTGAATATTACATCGGGGTGCCTTGGGCATCCCCAAGCTTAGGCTCTTGCCACTCCTTATTCCATAATCCATCGAATCTTTACCCAAAACTTGAAAACTTCACAACACAAGACTTAACAGAAAACTCGTAAGCTCCGTTAGCGAAAGAAAACAAAACACCACTTCAAGATACTGTAATGAACTCATTATTTATTTATATTGGTGTTAAACCTACTCTATTCCAACTTCTCTATGGTTTATAAACTCTTTTACTAGCCATAGATTCATCAAAATAAGTAAACAACACATGAAAAACAGAATCTGTCAAAAACAGAACAGTCTGTAGTAATCTGTAACTAACGCAAACTTCTGGAACCCCAAAAATTCTAAAATAAATTTTTTTACGTGAGGAATTTATCTATCAATCCTCTTCAAAATAATTAACTAAATAGCACTCTCCAATAAAAAATGGCAGCAAATCTCGTGAGCGCTAAAGTTTCTGTTTTTCACATCATGATCAACAAGACTTTCCCCAAGTCTTCCCAATGGTTCTACTTGGCACAAACACTAATTAAACACAAAAAACACAACCAAAACAAAGGCTAGATAAATTATTTATTACTAAACAGGAGCAAAAAGTAAAGAACAAGAAAAAAATTGGGTTGCCTCCCAACAAGCGCTATCGTTTAACGCCCCTAGCTAGGCATGATGATTTCAATGATGCTCACATAAAAGATAAGAATTAAAACATAAAGAGAGCATCATGAAGAATATGACTAACACATTTAAGCCTAACCCACTTCCTATGCATCGGGATTTTGTTATTAAACAACTTATGGTAACAATAATCGACTAGCATAGGAGGGCAAAACAAGCATAACTTCAAAACTTTAAGCACATAGAGAGGAAACTTGATATTATTGCAATTCCTACAAGCATATATTCCTCCCTAATAATAATTTTCAGTAGCATCATGAATGAATTCAACAATATAACCAGCACCTAAAGCATTCTTTTCATGATCTACAAGCATAGAAAATTTACTACTCTCTACATAAGCAAAATTCTTCGCAATCGGAATAGTGGTGGGAGCAAACTCAACAAAATAATTATCATGTGAGGCATAATCCAATTGAAAACTAAAATCATGATAACAAGTTTCATGGTTATCATTATTTTTAATAGCATACAAGTCATCACAATAATCATCACAGATGGCAACTTTGTTCTCATAATCAATTGGAACCTCTTCCGAAATAGTGGAATCATTACTAAATAAAGTCATGACCTCTCCAAATCCACTTTCATCATCATAAATAGGAGGCATGCTATCATCATAATAAATTTGCTCATCAAAACTTGGGGGACAAAAAATATCATCTTCATCAAACATAGCTTCCCCAAGCTTGTGGCTTTGCATATCATTAGCATCATGGATATTCAAGGAATTCATACTAACAACATTGCAATCATGCTCATCATTCAAATATTTAGTGCCAAACATTCTAATGCATTCTTCTTCTAGCACTTGAGCACAATTATCGGAATCCTTATTTTCATGGTAGAGATTAAAAAGATGAAGCATATGAGGTACCCTTAATTCCATATTTTTTTGTAATTTTTTTTATAAACTAAACTAGTGATAAAACAAGAAACTAAAAGATTCGATTGCAAGATCTAAAGATATGCCTTCAAGCGCTAACCTCCCAGGCAACGACGCCAGAAAAGAACTTGATGTCTACTACATAACCTTCTTCTTGTAGACGTTGTTGGGCCTCCAAGTGCAGAGGTTTGTAGGACAGTAGCAAATTTCCCTCAAGTGGATGACCTAAGGTTTATCAATCCGTAGGAGGCGTAGGATGAAGATGGTCTATCTCAAGCAACCCTGCAACCAAATAACAAAGAGTCTCTTGTGTCCCCAGCACACCCAATACAATGGTAAATTGTATATGTGCACTAGTTCGGCGAAGAGATGGTGATACAAGTGGTATATGGATAGTAGATAATGGTTTTTGTAATCTGAAAATATAAAAACAGCAAGGTAGCAAGTGATAAAAGTGAGCGTAAACGGTATTGCAATGCGTTGAAACAAGGCCTAGGGTTCATACTTTCACTAGTGCAAGTCCTCTCAACAATAATAACATAATTGGATCATATAACTATTCCTCAACATGCAACAAAGAGTCACTCCAAAGTCACTAATAGCGGAGAACAAACGAAGAGATTATGGTAGGGTACGAAACCACCTCAAAGTTATCCTTTCTGATCGATCTATTCAAGAGTCCGTAGTAAAATAACATGAAGCTATTCTTTCCGTTCAATCTATCATAGAGTTCGTACTAGAATAACACCTTAAGACACAAATCAACCAAAACCCTAATGTCACCTAGATACTCCAATGTCACCTCAAGTATCCGTGGGTATGATTATACGATATGCATCACACAATCTAAGATTCATCTATTCAAACCAACACAAAGTACTTCAAAGAGTGCCCCAAAGTTTCTACCGGAGAGTCAAGACGAAAACGTGTGCCAACCCTTATGCATAGGTTCATGGGCGGAACCCACAAGTTAATCACCAAAACATACATCAAGTGGATCAATAGAATACCCCATTGTCACCACGGGTATCCCACGCAAGACATACATCAAGTGTTCTCAAATCCTTAAAGACTCAATCCGATAAGATAACTTCAAAGGGAAAACTCAATTCATCACAAGAGAGTAGAGGGGGGGAAACATCATAACATCCAACTATAATAGCAAAGCTCGCGATACATCAAGATCGTATCACCTCAAGAACACGAGAGAGAGAGAGATCAAACACATAGCTACTGGTACATACCCTCAGCCCCGAGGGAGAACTACTCCCTCCTCGTCATGGAGAGCACCGGGATGATGAAGATGGTCACCGGAGAGGGATTCCCCCCTCCGGTAGGGTGCCGGAACGGGTCTAGATTGGTTTTCGGCGGCTACGGAGGCTTCTGGCGGCGGAACTCCCAATCTATTGTGCTCCTCGAAATTTTTAGGCTATATGGGTATATATAGGAGGAAGAAGTACGTCGGTGGATCTCTGGGCTGTCCACGAGGCAGGGGGCGCGCCTAGGGGGTGGGCGCGCCCCCCACCCTCGTGGACAGCCCGAGACTCTCCTGGTCCATCTCCGATACTCCGTGGGCTTCTTCTGGTCCAAAAATAAGTTTCATGAAGTTTCAGGTCAATTGGACTCCGTTTGATTTTCTTTTCTGCGATACTCTAAAACAAGGAAAAAACAGAAACTGGCACTGGGCTCTAGGTTAATAGGTTAGTCCCAAAAATAATATAAAAGTGTATAATAAAGCCCATAAACATCCAAAACAGATAATATAATAGCATGGAACAATCAAAAATTATAGATACGTTGGAGACGTATCATCTGACAAACACTCGGGCCAACTCTTCCTAGCTGAAAATACTGCCTAGAGCCAACTGATTCAACCAAGCTCTGGCTGACCCTTCAAGCATCAGGGGGAGATGCTTCATGGCAACTTCATCATTTCCTCCACCGATCTGCACAGCCACTCGGTAGTCTTCCAGCCAGGTGTCAGGCTTTGATTCACCAGTGAACTTACTGACCCTAGTCGCCAACCTGAAGTTGGGGGGGGGGGGCTCTGCAGCCCTGATGGCTCTACTAAAACAATAGGGGCCAAAAACATGCACCATGCTTCCAGTCGGGCAATCTCTGTCTTGCCCTTCTCTATGTGCTCGATTCCTATCCACCAAACCTTGCACCAAAATGGACCTTGTGTCAAACCCTGGATCTCTTGGGTTGACTGGCCTCCTCCGCTCTTCGTTGTACGGACGCCTATCATCATAATGCCGGGGCACGTATGATTCGCCCCTCGGAGGAGGTGTAGGCACTCGACGGCGGTCATCATGGTCGAGCCGATGATCTTGCTGATCATGGTTCCGACCCAAATACCGCTCTTGACGATGCCCACGCCACTCATGCTGCGGAGGCGATCTTGGGCTGTGAGCCGACTAAACGGTATCAGTCACCACAGATCTGCTATGTATTCTGTTGCGCGACCGAGAAATTGCAGTGTTATGCTCTCCTGTTGCTCGGAGCAGCGCTCTGATCTGCAACAAACCTCTACCAGCTTCCGACTAGGACGGCTGAATGAAATTCTGCTATACAGGCCGTAGCGATAAGATTTTGAATCGGAATGTGGTATACCTGTGGTTCAGATGGAAATAATTGTCGCGACCGTCGACTGGACTCGGGGATCTATCGGCGAGCGCGGTCGTCGAGTGCACGCTGAAGGTTCTCCAGTCGGGTGCGCTCAGCCAAAGTGGCCAAACATGCCGCCTCCAAGGCCCGAGCCTCAGAGGACTCGCCGATAACGGGCGTGTGGAGGGCCTCCACATTGCGGCGGTGAAGTTCCCCCTCTACTGAGAAGAGAGAGTTTCAGGGTGGTACTCTTCATGAACGCGTGATGGATCGCCGCCGCCGTTGCGACGCATGCCAGGCGGACTGCGAGGTGTGTCGACCATCAGGACCTCCGCCGCGGGATCGCTGCTATCGCACTTGGACAGGGTCTCGATGGAGCCAGTCGACTGATCGAACAGGCCGTAGAGAGATTCGCCGGGCTCGATTGTCATGACTTGAGGGGCGATCGACTAACGCGCCACCGCGTGCTTCACCCACCGCTGAAGCCGTGACCGACCGGATCGCTTGTGACGGCGAGCAGCGGGGAGCGAAGATGCTGCGGGGGCCAACCGATATTGAGTTGACGGCTGCCGCAGAAGGACGCCGTGAACGCACGCGCGAAAGTGTGTCGCCCCGTGGACGGGGAGTGCCTCGATGTCGAGAGGACCTTCCTGAAGCCAGGCGGAGTCGTCAGCGATGAAGACGAGCACGTTGAGACGGATCTCGCGGCCCTCCGCCAATCCTCCGCCGGAAACCATGATGAAAGGACTCGGAGAAATCGCAACCTCACCGGAAAGTCGCTAAGACACCTGCCCCACGGTGGGCGCCAACTGTCATGGTTCCAGGTCTGACAGTAAAGTAGGGGGGCAGGAATGTAAAGGCAAGATCCTAGCTACGGTGAGATTGTGCACGCAAGATGTACGAGTTCAGGCCCTTCGCGGTGGAAGTAACAATCCTATGTCTCGCTGCCCGGAGGCTCGGTCGATTGGATTATGCGTGAAGTTACAGGGGGTGCGAACCCTTGTGCCAATGGAGAGGGGTGACTTATATAGAGTGTGCCAGGACCCCAACCAGCCCACGTTACAAGGGTTCAATGTACATAAAGAGGGGACGTTACTGGTAATGTCAGCATTAAAGTAATATAAATGACCCTTAAGACTACGAAGTGAATGCCCAACTGTTGCCATCCTGAGTGGCCTTAGATCTTCTGCGCTCCGAGTGGTTTATGATGTGGTCGAATGATTATATCATGGTCGAATGGAATTGGGCTACCCGAGTGGAACTCATGGTCGAGTGGGTTGCATCTTGAGGTAATTCCAGTCAGTAGAATTTGTTGTCATTTGGATGTCTTTGACTATAGGGCAGTGTCCTTGGGAAGGGTGCTTAGATCAGGTCTATTGCCCTACCCTAGGTACATGGCACCGTCACTAGCTCTACCACCACCATCACTAGCACGCCGTCGTGCTGGTTGTGATCCCATCTACTTCTCCTCCTCTTTATGGATCAAGGAGGAGGAGACTTCATCAAGCCGCATGTGTGCGAAACTTGGAGGTGCCGTCCGTTCGGCACTAGATCGGTTGGATCGTGATCCGATCGCAAAGAGTACAACTACATCAACCGCGTTATATACGCTTCCACTTTTGGTCTACGAGGGTACATAGACACACTCTCCCCTCTCGTTGCTATGCTTCTCCTAGATAGATCTTGGGTGTTCGTAGTATTTTTTTTATTTTCATGCTTCGTTCCCCATCAAATTCAACTACACCTGGGAAGTTGTTTCTGTGAAGCAAAGTGTTTAGTAGCATAGTAGTTTGATAGTCTTGATAGTAGCGGTAACAGTAGTAATAGCAATAGTTGACGTTTTGTAGTGATTGTAACAGCAACAACAACAATAGTACAATATGAGCAAAGCATAGGCATTGGATCAACGATGTATATTTGTGTGGATGACATTCATCATGTAGCAGCCACAACCTAGAGCGATACACAATAGCTCCAATTCATCAATTTAATGTAGGCATGTATTCCATATATAGTCGTACGTACTTATAATAAGAACTTGCATGGCATATTTTATCCCGCCCTCCCATGGCATCGGGTCCATAAGGAAATTTAAGGGATATTAAGACCTCCTTTTAATAGAGAACCAGAATAAAGCATTAACACATAGTGAATACATGAACTCCTCAAGTTACAGTCATCCCCGGAGAGTATCCAATTATTGTCACCTTGGGGTCTACGGATGAGAAAAATAATAAAGTGCACATAACTAGTAGATAGGATCAATAACTCAAATATATTGATAATAACATAAATGCTTCAGATCTAAAATCATGGCACTCAGGGCCTAGTGACAAGCATTAAGCATAGCAAAGTCATAGCAACATCAATCTCAAAACATAGTATATACTAGAGATCAAGACCTATCAAATTGACTCGATTACATGACAAATCTCATCCAACTCCATCACTGTCCAACAAACCTACAAAGGAATTACACACTCCTGGTGGTGAGCATCATGAAATTGTTGATGAAGAAGGGTTGATGATGACGATAACGACGAATCCCCCTCTTCGGAGCCCCGAACGAACTCTAGATCAGCCCTCACAATGAAGAACAGGAGGTGGCAGCGAATCCATATCATAAAATGCGATAAAATTTTCTCTCTCACTTTCTTCTCCGCGAGACGGTACTTATGGACTTGGAGATAGGGAAAACGGAGGCTCGAGGGGCCCACAAGCTCAGGTGGCGCGCCCTTGGGGGCGCCACCTAAGCTTGTAGCTCTGTGGTGGCCCCCCTCCAGTAGATCTTTTCACCGGTATTTTTTATATATTCCAGAAAAAAATCTCCATAGATTTTCAGTCCAATCCAAGAACTTTTATTTCTACACAAAAATAATACCATGGTAGTTCTGCTGAAAATAGTGTCAGTCCAGGTTAGTTTCATTCAAATCATGCAAATTAGAGTTCAAAAAAGAGCAAAAGTGTTTGGAAAAGTCGATACGTTTGAGACGTATCAACAATAAAGGTGGCGGCTTGTACATGCATCACCTGATGTGCCATCTGCCCGCACTACCTTGCTTGCCATGCGAGTACCGCACACAAGGAAGAAGACGTGGATATACAAGGAAGCACAACAGTTGGTGGAGGATGGAGGATGGCCGTTGGGAGGTAGGCAAGCACCATGGGATAATGCCCGCGTGGCCGTCTGATGAAGGGATGGAGCATCCCCGGCGTGATGGACTGGAGCGAGGCCGCATCAATACGTGGAGCAGGGTCGTGGATCCTAGCAGAGAGAATTGAGCCGACACAGTGGCTTGCGAGATCGGAAGTGAGGTGGGTTGGGCGCAGGTGAGAGGAACAAGGGTGAGGTAGGGGCAGGATAGATGAAAGGAGCGAGGATTATAGTGGACGTGTCGTGAAGACTCAAAGGCAAACGAGGCAAATAATTAATTTCGTTTGAATATTTCAGCCGTGGGATCGAACATGTATCAATGGCGCAGGGGTGGTCTGACCAATGCTTCCTATCAGACGTATGATAGGAAGTGTTTCTCTAACATAATATGTTACCATAACATAATGCACCTCAAAGCAAAGTGAGTCTACATCTTAATAAATGAAGGTTTGCATGATATTACACATATGTTACTTCCCGCTATGAAGGTACTCCTGCCGTCCGGAAAAGCTTGTCCCAAGCTTATCCATCAAATGGATGTATTTAGCACTAACTTGGTGCTAGATACATCCATTTGAGGGACAAGTTTTTCTGGACGGAGGGAGTAGTAACATAGACTAGTGTCATATACTCCCCACTATGACTAGCCTTAAAGAGTTTAGCAACTAAAACCCACAATGTATAGGTGCCTTAATTTAATGATTTAATAACTAAATTCTTCCAAGCATTGGTGGATTTCTTTCATTTAAGTGTTTTGACTAGGTTCACGCGCTTGGCACTGTTTTTCCTAGGGTCACCAAACTCATCTCTCTCTTTTTAATGATCCAGACACATCATATTTTTCATAGATATGGCAACCTTAACACCTGTACAAGGTGGATCATTTGAAAGGGACTTCAAAACATAGTGATTGCGACAATTCCATATAGTCCATGATAAAACAGTAACTCCCTCACAGATTTGGGACTGTAACTTATGGTGAACCCCATCAACCAGTTTCTGAACAAACTTGTCCTACTCTTGGGTGGTAGGTTAAAGGTGTCAAGCTTCATGCACTAGCCAACGCAACAAAAAATCCGAACTATGGGAGAGGGCCGGGCATTATACTCCAACACCCCTCTCACGTCTATGCTTCTTCAGAGTTTATGTCGTGAGCAGCGGAAGCGGGGGCATGTCGCAATTGTTTATTGTGTTTACTGGGTTTTGAAGCTTGAACTTCTTGGTTGCAAGTTTATGCACCTAACCAGTTCAGCCATCAGTCCGAACTATGGGAGATCGGGAGAGCACAAGTTGCGCGTGTGGAAAAAACCCTAAAGCTCTAATACCATGTTAAGCTTCATGCACTAGCCAATGCAAGCAAAAGTCCGAACTATGGGAGAGGGCCGGACATTATACTTCAGCAAAAGGTAATATGGATAGTATGCGATGGTGATTTAACACGTGGGCGATCTAAGAACAAACACTGCATCGATTCCTCATCGCCATAAAAACAACAGTTCACACAACCTCGCCATCTACTCGTATGTTTCTTTCGAGGTTGTCATTGGTCAGGATCACTTGTGCTATCCAAGGAGGCAAGGACCACATAACGAAATCAACCTTCAACGGGATTTTTAGATTCCAAATAATGTGCGATGAAAAGGTTGCCACCATTGATGATATTATAACACGCAGAACTAACCGAGTAAATCGACATCGTCTTCTGCAACGGGCCTAAGAGCACACGATATCTTGCCATGACACTTACTCTATATACTCACAATGCACCACTTGAGAGACATCACATGATGGTGAGCCCATTCACACACACTTGTCCTAACCTAATCTGATGAGGATATTTCACAAAATATCAGAGAAGGAAGCATAGGGACAAGCTTGGCATTGGAGAGCAGAGAGAGAGAAACAGAGGAGGGCGTTTCCTGTGAACGAGGAGGCTCCCCGTCGGCGAAAAACCCTGGCAAACCCCTCGGCCCTATCCACCCCGCCCCGGCCCGCCTATAAACCCTCCCCCCTCCTATCCAGAGGCGAGCAGCCATCCGTTCCATTTCTTATCGCTTCCCTCCCCCGCCCCTTCTCCCCCTCCTCTCCCCATGGCTTCCCTCCTCACGCTCCCGTCCCTCTCCCTCTCCAGCCCCAGCGGCGGCGCCGGGCTCGCGCCCGCGCTCCGGCTCCGCGCCGCCTTCCGCTGCTGGGCGCTCGGCCGCAGGTGGGCGGGCGCCGCCGCGGCCATCGCGTCGCCCAACTCCGTGCTCAGCGAGCACGCCTTCAAGCGCCTCGGGCTCGGCGGCGGCAGCGACGACGAGGATGACGAGGGGTACGGGAGCGACCAGGAGGGGCCCGCCGTGGAGGGGGACGCGGATGAGCTCGCCATTTCCAGGCTCGGCCTCCCCGCCCAGCTCGTCGCCACCCTCGAGAAGCGCGGAATTACCCACCTCTTCCCCATCCAGGTGAGCTGAATTTCTGTCATGTTTTGGAGCAGCTTAATTGTGTTTGACGCAATTTCAGGTTAGCTGGCTGTCGGGAGCAGACTGGAGTGGTGTCTGTCAGTGTAGAATTCAGTGAATTCAGTTGGTCTTGTAATTCTTGGACCTTGGTGCATACATAGGTTAACTGACTGTTAGGACGGGAGTGGTGTCTATCAGTGCAGCATTCGGTGAATTTAGTTGGTACCGTCGTGTTAGTTTTAGTGGGGAAAACAGATGGTAGTGGTGTCATAGCAAAGTTGCTAAGTGCCAACACTTGAACCTAATAAATATTTTCCATGAACCCATAATTGATTCAACACTACCCAAGCACTTTGTAGTGAGATTTGACAACGCCTATGTTGTAGCATTCCATTGTAAGTCAAAGTGTCAAACTGTCCTGTTCTCACAAATAGCACCGAATGTGGGCAATTGTCAGATGGCACCGGAGTTGGGGGCAGCTGTGCCATTTGTTCCCCTTTTTCGTGATTCGTGAATAGAATTAGCCTGTTCCATTTGTATTTCTAAGTCTAAGGAAGCTTTGATAACACATTGTCTAAGTCATGCTCATTAAGGAAATGCACAATGTAACAAGTAAAAAGATGATGTTAGTTGTATGAATTAGTTTTACTACGAACTGTTATCTACTCCTTCCGTCTCAATCATAATATAAGACGTTTTTGTATGCTGTTTTAGCTTGCAAAAACATCTTATATTCTGGGACAGAGGGAGTACTTTGTAACACATGTTTTCACTGTGCTTGTTTTACTCCATATGAGGTGCTTATTTGCCTGGTCGTTTACTGATTTGTCTTGCTTCCTCCAGAGGGCTGTATTGATTCCAGCACTTGAGGGCCGCGACCTGATTGCAAGAGCAAAGACTGGAACTGGAAAGACGCTAGCCTTTGGTATACCCATGATCAAGCAAATAATCGAGCAGGACGAAGGGCGGACTCCTGGGTACACATTTATCTTGTTTTGCATCTTCATGATGTGCAGCATTAAAATCAGTTGATAATTCACATCCCCTAACTATGTTTTTTCTCTTTTGGCAGGCGAGGTCGTATTCCTCGAGCTTTGGTCCTTGCACCCACTAGAGAGCTGGCTAAACAAGTTGAGAAAGAAATTATGGAATCAGCGCCAAAGCTTAGTACAGTGTGTGTTTATGGTGGTGTCTCGTATAATACCCAGCAGAATGCACTCTCCCGTGGTGTTGATGTTGTCGTAGGAACTCCAGGTCGCCTAATTGATTTGATAAATGGTGGAAGTCTTCAGTTGGGAGAAGTTAGGTATCTGGTCCTTGACGAGGCTGACCAGATGCTTGCAGTTGGGTTTGAAGAAGATGTGGAAACAATATTGCAGCAGCTGCCAGCTGAACGACAAAGCATGCTTTTCTCTGCGACCATGCCTAGTTGGGTGAAGAAATTGTCTAGGCGGTATTTGAATAATCCTTTGACAATTGATTTGGTATGGCCTCACACTTTCACATTCATTTCCTTTTCCTATTTTTCCTTGTCCCTTATTTTTCTCTGGTTATTTTGCTGTTGTTCGACAAAAGTAGGCAATGAATCAGTGTTATCTACTCCAGAGCATTCTTGTATTTATTGCATCATTATCTTGACTTTAGACAGTCATGCATGTTAATTGTTATGATCATGCTCTATGGTTCCTTCTTTAGTGTGCTATATTCTGTGTAAATTCTGGCCACTAAACTTGGTATTTTGACACATGTGACCCACGATTGTCTACCGTACATTAATTCTGTGAAGCTGTATGTGAGGTTGAAGTGTTGGTTTTAATTCTTAGCCGTGGTGCATGACAAACTTCAACAATGTGCTACCCCTAGCTCTTGGAACTTAACAAAGGAGTATTTGAAGGATTTTACTGTTGCCATGTACTCCCTCTGTAAACTAATATAAGAGTGTTTAGATTACTACTTTAGTATTCTAAACGCTCTTATATTAGTTTACGGAGGTAGTATTTACTTACGCGAAGGCAGCCAGAAAATTTTGTAGTACTCTTCTAGTTTCTATTTGCTTAAATGCAAAGTGGGTGTGTCCCACTTGTAAAAATAATAAAACAGTGGGTGATAAGAGACAACAAGACTGGCCTTAGAGTATTTTGCTTACAGTTTTTTTAGCGCAACATGCTACTTGCACTTGAAGATTCCTGTTGCTGCTTTGTGAGATATATGCTGCTATGCTTCACTATTCGGTTTTTATGTTCTAATCAATCATTTGTTCGCTCCATGTTTGAATTAGGTCGGCGATCAAGATGAAAAACTAGCTGAAGGAATCAAACTCTTTGCTATTCCACTCACAACGACTTCAAAGCGCACCATTCTCAGCGATCTCATTACGGTATGTTAATGCAGTTTAATGATTTTTTTTAGCTGATTCTTTTTTTATCTCTTCCTCTCGTCTGTTGTTTACTGCTCTATGTTTTATGCTTAACCCCTGGGCTGGATTTTTTTTTACAATAATTGCAGTCTCGGTTTACCAGTTACATATAACAACTACTTTTGTGCTTTGAGTCCTAACGGCGCTTGACCTTTTAAAAGTACACTAAAAGATTTGCTTGGACCTCTTTAGTGTTTTAAACGTTAGTAAATTAGATTTTTGATGATATCCTAATTTGATCACTTTACATTTGCTAGTGCAATTACTCAAATCTTTTGTTGCCAGGTATATGCAAAGGGTGGGAAAACTATTGTTTTCACTCGGACAAAACGGGATGCAGACGAGGTATCATTGGCATTGACAACCAGTATTGCATCTGAGGCGCTTCACGGTGATATTTCACAACATCAGCGTGAGAGAACATTAAATGGTTTCCGCCAAGGGAAATTTACTGTTCTTGTGGCAACTGATGTTGCTTCTCGTGGTCTTGATATACCCAATGTCGATTTGGTGGGTTTCCAACTCCTCTTCACTTTATCTGATTCACATATTTTTGCAAATCATCCAGCCTCTAACACTAACTCTTTGTGGTCTGGTTGCTGACTGCTAAATGTTTTCACATTTCCAGCATATACTATGTTTGATGACTTGTGTTCACCAAATTATTGCTTTGTATATCTCTGAGAAAAAACAGTTTGTGCAAATTCCAAGATATATACTGCACGTTCTGTAGAACATTCAGTCTCTTTTTCTGCACCTAAACATTCAGTCTACACACATGATATTATTTATGGTGCTAAGACAATAAGTAAATAATCAAACATTTCAAGAACTTTGCCTTTGTTACACACTGAATTTGAATTCAAATACCGTCAGACACTTAAGTTCGGGATACCTTTGTTTTAGATCTACCTTTCATGCGTTTTATCACATCTCCATCTGGTCTCTTGTGCTAATCTTGCAATTCACGTGGTACTGTTTCTTATCAATTGCCGTCAGCTTATTAAATTCATTTCAGCATTTTGCTATCTCAAGTGGATTATGGCAGATACAGATTAATGAACGAGAGATATTTCTGTTAATGCAGATTATTCATTATGAGTTGCCAAATGACCCTGAGACTTTTGTTCATCGTTCTGGGCGCACTGGACGAGCGGGGAAAGCAGGAAATGCAATCTTAATGTTTACAACCAACCAGCGAAGGACAGTTAAATCACTCGAACGTGATGTTGGATGCAAATTTGAGTTTATTGGCCCACCTACAATGGAAGAAGTCCTTGATTCATCTGCAGAGCATGTCATTGCTACTCTGCGAGGTGTGCACCCCGAGTCGATTCAATACTTTGTTCCAGCGGCTGAGAGACTAAGCCAAGAACTAGGACCTACTGCTCTTGCTTCTGCATTGGCACATCTGAGTGGATTTTCTCAGCCACCTTCTTCACGCTCCCTGATTAGCCATGAGCAGGTAAAAAGTGACACGAGGAGATTACTCATATGCATGGTTTTTACATGAATTCCACCAATCCTAACTAATTTTCACAGTTAAGAAAACATTTTACCTGTTCCGCTATCATTATGATCCAGTTGTTCTTGCTTAAAACTTAGAAGTGCCTTCTAGACTTCTGAATTTGTCCAGTTGATGTTATATGTTTACTAGTACAGTCAACTACTATTAAAGTTCTACTAGTATCCGAATTGTCTCTACCATGGTGGTTATCCATAGCTTTGTTGTGCATTTGCCTGTTCTTGCAGTTTTCTCTTAAGCAAGACGTCTTCTTCAAATACTCTCATTAACTCTATTGAACTGCAGGGATCGGTGACATTACAACTTACCAGGGATCCAGCATATGCAAGAGGCTTCTTTTCTCCTAGATCTGTCACTGGTTTTCTGTCTGATGTCTCTCCATCTGCTGCTGATGCAGTTGGAAAAATATACCTAATAGCAGATGAGAGGGTGAGTTTTTTCTTCAGCATGTTGATCATTTGCTTCTGTGCATTTGTAATATCATTTTCCTTTAGGGAAAGAAAGGTGCATGCATAGTAACTGAACCATCATTATGAGGCAGTCTCTTTTCTAGTATGTCCCTGATTCAAATAACAATATTTTGTACACATTGCCAACTGTACCAGGTCCAAGGAGCAGTGTTTGATTTACCCGAGGAGATTGCAAAGGATCTGCTTACTATGGAACTGCCCGAAGGAAACACCTTGAGCAAAGTAACAAAGGTAGCTTTTGCATCTTGATCTTCTTAAGTTAATTACTATGGATATTTCGTGCACGGAAATATTGATGCTGGTTGTTATGAGCTAGGCTTGCACTACGCACATTATATAGTGCAGTACTTGTAGGGCTCTTGTTTATATGTGATGCTGGTTGTTGTGAGCTAGTGTGGTGACTGTTTTTATTACTTCCTACTTGCAGCTGCCGGTGTTGCAAGATGATGGCCCCGCTACCGACTCTTACGGCCGATTCTCAAACTCGGACCGGGGTTCTAGGAACCGGCGGGGGTCGTCCAGGGGCGGTATGGGCGGCGGCTCAAGAGGCCGTGGTAGTTGGGACTCTGATGAAGGATTCCGTCGCGGTGGCAGGAGCTCCAGCAGACCTGACAACGATATTTGGTCAGATGATGACTTTTCAGGTGGTGGTGCAAGGAGATCAAACCGTTCGTCATCCCCCGGCGGTGGTCGCTCGTCCTATGGTGGGCGTGGTGGCTCATCATCCTTGGGTGACAGATCATCGTCCTTTGGTGAACGCTCATCGTCATATGGTGGTCGTGGTGGCTCATCCTTTGGCAGCAGGGACAGGTAGGCCTCACAAAATCATCACTCGAATAACATCACAAATTGCTCTTTGGATGCACGCTTATCCATCTTAGTTGGTCCATTTGTATTTTGAAGTGGCATGTGCTCATCTTGGTTCTTTTTCACCTATGATGTTCTTTTCACTAAATAGATGCGAGTTTGAACACCTCATATGATATACTGAAGACTAGAGCTACACTACTTGCCTCAAGTCACCCTTAGTAACCTAATGCTTTACCTCGTGTGAAACTGATAATAAGTTTGCTAGCTTTTGGCCTTGGTACAGCTTACCTGAATCATGACCAAAACTTACTTGTACCTTTTCTTGAGCTAACACTCCCCCACCATTTGCTTGAGCAGAAGCTTCAGTGGCGCTTGCTTCACATGCGGGCAGTCAGGGCACAGAGCATCAGACTGCCCAAACAAGTAGACGGCGCAGAGGACGCGCTGTTTGCCTGCCGCACTGCTTCGTTCGGGCCCGATCAGTTTCGGACAAGCGGCTGGACAGTTGAACACAACTCCAAGGACATCGCCGGCGTACCTGATCTACGCGTATGCCCAACGGCGGATGGCGCGCTAGGTACTACAACAGTTTTGTGTGGTCATGGTTTCACCTGGAGGAAGATTTTTGGCACGCTGCTGACCCGCCGATGGAGAGCCTGGCCTTCTGCTAAATTATTCGTGTAATATCTAGGGGTTTTACAGGAACATACGCTTGTTTTAATTTCTTTTGGTTTGCCGCTTGTCGGAGTTGGTGATAGAATGTTAACAGCTACTACTACATGGGCCTTGTAAAGTTCTACAGAACCAAGAAAGCATTCAGAACTGTTACACGTCGATTAGAATTATTACTGCCGTGAAATGCGGAGATGTCAAACAACTCTGAAGCTTTTGGTTGATACGTCTGAGTTTGTTGTAGACAGGTTTGCGTCGGTTGTTCCCGGCAGCTCGTGCTTTTTTTTTTTTTTTTGATCTCTGTGAGATGAGAAGATGAGATGAACCAGTTACGAAGGTCAATGTAGTGCAGGACGGGAGATTTGACGCCCTGTGAGAGGCATGCATGGCTCATTTCAACATGGTGGGTTGATGGTTGGTCAGTGAGGCCAAACTGTTAGACCTTAGCAGATGGAAAAACTTGCGATTCCAAAAACTTGTTTTCGTTTCTGCTGATGCGCTGCTTACGGAGATGTGCATACGTGTTGTCGATGTGATCGAGTTGGACACGGTCGCGCCTGGTGATTGGAACGGTGTCGACGGGAGTGGGGGTGGTTGGCAACAGTATGGGAAGGTAGCGAACGACGCCGGCCAAACCATATGACATCAGAGGGGCAGGTCTGAACCTGGGGATGAAATGGGTCACGTCACTCGGTCAGGTTGGGTGCTAATCCCATCATGATAAACACACTGTTTTTCTCATGGGAATGGGAATGGTTAGCGAGCACGCCATTGACCGCGAGGAAGTAAAACCAGTGGGCAACCCGAACCAAAGCGCCGGTGTTTTCACTGAATGTCTGAATCCGGCACGGCTGACGGAAGAACAGTCGGTCCGCTGCTCTCTGCGGCTTCACCGCGCAAACGGGTGCAGATTCGCCATCCAGCCCAAATGACGTCTCGACGCGAATACAACTAAGATATGGACCGGGACACCTCAGCGTTGCCTGCAAGTGACCATAAAAATTACTAAGGGGATGTTTGTTTCCAGAGACTTTTCGGTGCCCTCTTAGAGACTTTTTAACCAAACAGGAGGGACTACTAGGGATTACAAGTTGTTTTTTGGGACTAAATGAAGAAGACTCTCAAGGAGAGTCTTTTTGGAGACTTTTTTCAACAATGCCCTTCCATACACTCATTGGCCCGCCACCCCATGGCGTTGTTTGGTTGTTATTTTTCTATATACTAGGGGTAAATAACATGATCATTTAATAACTTCTAGGGAGGGACTAGGCACTTTTTAGCCTCTGAAAACAAACAAGAATGAACTTTTTAGGGACTAAGGACTTTTTAGTTGAGACTAGAAAAAGTCCTAGAAACTAAAGACTTTTCAGCGGTATTAACTGCCATCAACGTGGACACGTGTGTGGTACGCGTTACATCGTGGAAGTAAGCTGAGAGAGAGTGTGTAGTTGTTGATTCTAAATTCTAGAGGGGTTGACTTTGCTTGCAAGACATGTGGACTGTGGAGTCGAATTTTTAGGAAGGTTCTACTGGACGTTACACACACATGTACTACGCGTACTACATCTTGTGAACTGTACGCGTGGACAATATATATACTCCAAGAGTGTGGTTATTAAATAGATATGCACTGTGACACTGCAACGTATCATTGCTATCAGTACAAGCACTCCTACGGTCCTGCCACGACGATTCCTACCCAAAGACGCTCCGGCAGAGAATAAAATAAAAAAACTTACCTTCATTTCGTGGTCAACCTTGCAGACAGGTTGCTTCATGGAAAGACATTGCCACCTGCCCAAGCAAGGAGTCCATGGGGCCGGCAGCCGGGTCTGACATTGTTGTACACTTGGCGCGCAAGTTGAGTTCCTTCCCCATTCTGACAGAAGCTGCTTGGTTAATCTACTCTGGGCCGGCGATCTGCAACTGGTGTGCGAGTTTTCAACAGTGTCCTGTTGACAAGAAAGATTAAAACAACTATAGCTAGCCTCGGATTCACACACCAAACATGTCATAATCATGCATGCATGGGTGTCCCTCCGGCCAAATGGCTCGCATGCAGCAGCAAGTATTGACTTTTGATCACTCAGATTTGACGCCACTGGCCATTCTGTTCACTCTTCTGCAGATGTGCCCAACATATGAAATATGCATTTCACCAATTTTTGTTTAATTTTGGTTTCAAGTGTATATAGAGCGGGGCAGCTAGCCGGCGTGCCGTGAAGACCAAGTCGGGCGTTTGACCCGCCAATGCCATCATCATTGGCTAATCATCATTCCTCGAGCGCCGATATGCCGCATGCACACCCAATCTATGAATAAGTAGAGGCTGTTTGGTTTTAGGACTAGCATTGTCATACGTTGCCATAATCTTTTGCCAAACTTGCTTAAGGTTTACGTGCTATATTGTTTGACACTCTGTCTACGTTAAGCAACGATGCCGGGTGGGCGCTGCCGATGGAGGCGATATATAATACGCCATGCAACGCTGTACGTATCCCGTATGCACAAGCGACCGATCATCTCCTCCGCCAGCCAGCAGAGCAGCGGTGTTGGTCGTTAACTTATATCCAATCGAGACGACGACGCCGTGCGTGGCTTGTCCGTGTTGCATGGCTGTAAGCGGCCTCGGGAAGGCATGCAGGCAATGAGCAGCTAGCACTGCAGCAAGCAACGACGAGCACGCGTTTTGCACGCACGGGCACGAGGCACCTAGTGCAATTCATCTCATCCCATCCACGGAGATCACTTGCTGCATACTAGTCCGGTTCATCTTATCTCACTGCGCCGCTTCCTCCTTCCTTCTACCATACTATTGAAATCTACTTCCTCCGTTCCTAAATATAAGTCTTTATAAAGATTTCAATAAAATGGAGGGAGTGTTCCATGTTCGGACTATTCCAGAATGCACGCGTTACACAATGTAGACACGCATTCACGCGCTACTTTCATGCCTTAAACACCCACAGGGGCAAAAAATTAATAAAACAGAAAAGGCAAAGGCAAACGGTTACAAGAGGAGAAAATACGCACCAACTGGGGTGGCCCCGCAAAATATACAATAGTTTTTGGAACGGAAATCTGCACTGACACATGCCATGGGAATGCTCTGGCAGTTAATTAGTGCCAAAGTTGAGGTGTCGACCAATCGATCATCAAAGGTTTTTGGTGCTCATATAGACCTTGATTATGTTCTAGACCGATTCATTGATGAAAATGATCCAGTTTATGCAGAGTCATCTGACTGTCCAATTTTTGGAACATGTCTACACAACACACACACACACACACACACACACACACACACACACACACATGTGACAATTTATGTTGACATCCAATGACATGGACTTAAATTAGACATAAGATTTTTTTAACTTTTATAATTAGATCATATTCATATGATGTCAGGATTAATTAATATGGATCTTACAAAATGCAACTTTCTGCAATAGAAGTTCATTTATATCATGTTAGTCACTTGATGCAAGAAATGAACATGTTAAAAACGATTAACATGGCAAGCATAGGCATGACGTGAAAGTACACATTATGTAGTGCAAAACACATGTAGGATGCAAATGCATAAGAGCTACAGGTCAATGGCTATCATCATCCCAAGTTTGTAAGTTTTAACATATTCTGTCAGTTATATTATGATGCACTTTTGCAATAGAGCTTTCATCAAGCAAATTGATCCTAACATAGATGAAAATGCCACCATTGCGTAGAACATAGAAAAATGCACAACATTCATGTAAGGCACGTTTTCATCGGATGCACAGATTAAAAGTTACAACGGTTTTAATATAAGATAGTGCAGCTCCTTTCAGTTAGGCACTGCACAAGGTAGTGCAGCTCCTTTCAGTTAGGCACTGCACAAGGTAGTGCAGCTCCTTTCAGCTAGGTGTTGCACAACCAAGAGTGGAGCCCAGGGTGCCACGCTGGCCAGGTGTGCCGCGCTTGCCAGTAAGGCCTCGCACGGTATAGTGTTGTGCCTACCTGTCTGGCGCCACACAAAAGGATCAGTTGGGTGAAATTCTTTCACCCATGATTCCCTTTGTGAAATTATTTCGCCCATATGTCATTTTTCTCCATTTTGCCAACAGCTGGTCATCCGATGCTCTGTGCACCTCCACCGTTCAAATGGATGCGTTCCTTCCTTGTGCAGATTCGCCATCCAACCCAAATGACGTTTCGACGCGAATATAAATAAACTACGGATTGGAACACTTCAGCGTTCCCTGAAAATGACGATAAAAATACTGAGTATTTTGGCAGTATTAACTGCCGTCGACGTGGACATGTGTGTAGTACGCGTTACATCGTAGAAGTAAGAGAGAGAGAGTTCGTAGAAAGCTATCGGTAATGGTTGCACTAGTAGAAAAAGGGCCTTCAGTCCCGGTTCATAAGGGCGCGGCCACGTGGAGCTCCACCTTTAGTCCCGGTTGGTAACACCAACCGGGACTAAAGGAAATTTTATGATTCTTTTTTTGAATTTTTTTAATTTTTTAATTTTTGAATTATTTTAACCTCTAGTCTGTAATCACCACCCCTCATCACTTCTCAATTTATCCTCTAATCACCCCTCATCATTCCAAATCATCTAACTTCCCGAATGGTCACCCATCCTCCCACTCCCCCAGCCTGAGCACGCTTAACTTCCGGGTTCTATTCTCCCTCGCTCCAAGTCTGCACTTGTTGTTTTCCTGACAATACTAAGATGTCAATCCTATTAACCTTCAGGAATTTTGCTTGAGCATGAAGTGACACATTTAGTACCGGTTCGTGGCAAGAACCGGGACTAAAGGTCTCAACCCCATTAGTCCCGGTTCGTGCCTCAAACCGGGACTAAAGGTCTAATCTTTAGTCCCGGTTTGAGGCACGAACCGGGACCAATGAGACCAATGGTTGTGGGCCAGGAGCGAGGCCCATTGGTCCCGGTTCATCCCACCAATCGGGACCAAAAGGTCCAGATGAACCGGGACCAATGGCCCACGTGGCCCGGCCGGCCCCCTGGGCTCACGAACCGGGACCAATGGGGGCATTGGTCCCGGTTCTGGACTGAACCGGGACTAATGGCCTGACCCGGCCTGGACCAAAACCTTGTTTTCTACTAGTGTTGTTAATTCCAGAGGGGTTGACTTTGCTAGTTTGCTTGCAAGACATGTGGAGTCAAATTTTTGGGAAGGTTCTACTGCACGTTACGTTACGCACACATGCACATCTTCTTAACTGTACGCGTGGACAATATGTAATCCAAGAGTGTGGTTAATTAAGTATGCACTGTGATATTGCAACGTATCTTTGCAACTAGTATCAGCGCTCAGACGGTCCTGCCACGGTGATTCCTACCCAACGACGCTCCGGTAGAAAATAAAATAAAAACCTGCCTTTATTTCGTGGTCAATCTTGCAAACAGGTTGCTTCATAGAAAGGCATTGGAATCCATACATTGCCGCCTGTCCAAGCAAGGAGTGCATCGGGTCTGACGTTGTTTTACACTTGGTGCGCAGTTGAGTTCTTTCTTTCCCCATTCTGACAGAAGGTTGGTTAATCTACTCTGGGCATTCTGCAAGTGGCGTGCGAGTTTTCAACAGAGCCCTGATGGCAAGAAAAATTAACAATTACTCCCTCCATAAACTAATACAAGGACGTTTAGATCACTACTTTAATGATCTAAACACTTTTATATTAGTTTACAGAGGGAGTATTCGAGAGACAGACATGTTATAATCATGCATGCATGAGTCCCTCCGGCCAAATGGCCCGCATGCAGCAGCATGTACTCCCTTCGTTTCTAAATATAAGTTTTTTTAGACATTTTAGATGGACTATAATATACGAATGTATGTAGACATATTTTAGAGTGTAGATTTATTCATTTTGTTTCGTATATAGTCACTCGTTAAAATCTCTAGAAAGACTTAAACAGAGGGAGTATTGACTTGCGATCACTCAGATTTGACACCACTGGCCATTCTGTTCACTGTTGTTGTTGCTGCAGATTTGCTAGTGTTTATGGATATGGATTCAATTGCAGGAAAGGTATACGTACTCAACTTGGATTATACTCGAACGGCGGGGGCAGTGCGCCACAGTACATAACGTACGGGGGAGTATATAGGGCGGAGCGGAGCAGAGCAGCCAGCCGGCGTGAAGATCAAGCCGGGGGTTTGACCCGTCTATCATCATTGGCTAATCATCATTCCTTGCGCCCGGATACGCACGCATGCATGCATGCACACCCAATGTATAATAAGTGGAGTGTATTGTTTTACAGTCAATCTACATTAAGCAAGCAATTGACGCTGCGTGCTCTGCTGCCGATGGTCGATGGAGGTGATAACACGCCATGCAACGCCGTATGCACAAGCGACCCATCCAACAAAATACAGCAAGCAGTGTCACCCGCTCGTTAAACTAGCCGATCGAGGTGACGACGCCGTCAATTGCCGGCAGCATGCACTGTTCTGCTCGCACGGGCACAGAGCACGTAGTACAGTTCATCTTATCCTATCAGGGGAGATCCATCACTTGCTGCTTACTCCCTCCGTTCGAAAATATTCATCGGCGGCGCCGGGGTCTTCCTGGGTATTCCCTGGAATACCCAAGATTTAGGCCCAAAAAAAATTTAATATACATGTTATATTGGCCCAGTCCAAAACAGAGGACAAAGTGAGCCACGCAACGAACCAGACAGACGACCGAGCGGTGTCTGCTAGGTCGCGCGGGCGAGCACCTCTCGACTCTCGTCCCTCTCTGTCTCCCACCAGTTCCCACTTCCCAGTCTCCCTCATCTCGATTCCCAAACCTAGGGGCGCGCGGGCGGCGGCGATTCCAGGTCCGGCCGGCCCTCTTCTTCCTTCCCCTCGGGCCTCGGCCTCTGGCTCCGCCCCTCCCCTCCGTGAACTGCATCTGCTCCGCCGCCGGTCCACTGCTCCGGTCGGGGCGTCCCGGGCGGCCTTCTCCTCCGCAAGGCGCCAGTCCGCCTCCGAGATCCGGCCTCCGGCCTCCAGTGCCCCCTGCTGGCCGTCTCCTCCAGCTCCAACTCCAAGCCTCCAACCTTCAAGGTATATTTTTTTTTGCCCTGTGTTTTTAGTAAGAAATCTGAAGATTTGTTTGTAAACTGAAATTGAACTAAATGGACATTGAAGTTTGAAGAAGAAGGATGTTTATGTGATGGATTTGATGCCACAATGCCACTGTCACTGATTTCTAGTTTGTTTATGTGATTGTGGATTAGATGAAGAAGAAGGATGTTAGCTTGTTTGAATTGTGGGACAAATCTTCAAAGGCAAGGAAAATAAGTTCTACATCCACGCCAACTGCTCTTTCTGTTGAGGTTGAGAGCAACCTACAGCTAGCACTAGTGCATACACATGACGAAGCTCCGCAACCGGAGAGGGAGAGAGGCTCCCCGTCCCCAATTGTAGAAGATGATGAAGCGGTTGATGGAGATGATGAACCAAGTCCCCATTTCGAAGCAGATTTGGCGGCTCTGGAACATGACCCTGGCAAGCGAATTCCCATATCTTCATATCATGTCAATGACCGGGATGTAGTTAGAAGGAGATACATTGACTTGGGAGCTTGTCAACCAAAGGGTCACAAATTTGAGATCACGGATTTTAGTGGACATCTCCGTCGCTTTTGTCCTTCTTGGTTTAAGGATCACAAGTGGCTTGAGTATAGTGTGGACAAAGAGGCCGCTTTCTGCTTTGTTTGCTATTTGTTCAAGGATAAAACAAAAAGCCCCGGTGGAGATTCATTTGTTAAGGGTGGGTTTAGAAACTGGAACATGAAAGCAAGATTGACAAGGCATGTTGGTGATGTAAGTAGTGCTCACGCTGAAGCTCAAGAGAAGTATGATATGTTCACTACACCACAAACATCAATTCGGGAGTCTATTGCTTCAAACACCTCACAATACAAGGCTTTGTATAAACAACGTTTGACATGGACACTCAAGTGTGTGAGATTTTTGTTGCGCCAAGGCTTGGCATTTAGAGGACATGATGAAAGTGAAGACTCGCTAAATAAAGGAAATTTCCTTGAGCTTCTAAATTGGCTAGCAGGAAATTTTGAAGAGGTTGATAGGGTTGTTCTCAAGAATGCTCCACAGAACTGCAAGATGACTCACCATGATATACAACATGAGGTGATAAAATGTTGTGCACAAGAGACTACTAAACTAGTCATTGAAGAACTTGATGGTGGTCATTTTGCAATACTTGCAGATGAGTCTAGTGATGTGTATCAGAATGAACAATTGGCTGTTTGCTTGCGTTTTGTTGATAAGAAAGGAAGGGCAGTTGTAAGATTTCTTGGTCTTGCTCATGTTGAAGATACTACCTCTTTGACACTAAAAGCTGCAATTCAAAAAATGCTTATGGACCACAATTTGACCTTTGCGATGGTTCGTGAGCAAGGATATGATGGAGCTAGTAACATGAGAGGTAATGTTAGTGGCCTGAAAAAACTGATTATGGATGAGTCCCCTTCTGCCTACTATGTTCATTGTACTTGGTTCTTTCAGCAGCTTGCACACTTGTTAAATGCTCTTGGCATGTCTTGTAAAAAGATGAGAATGCTTCGGATAGCTTAGGCTGAAGAACTCATTGATGCATTGGAATTGGAAGAAGTAGAAACAGGGAGTGGGCTAAATCAGGAAATGGGTTTGGGAAGGCCATGTGATACACGTTGGGGCTCTCACTTCAAAACTGTGAACCATGTCATCTCTATGTATGGTGCACTACGACGAGTCCTTCACAAGATTGGAGACGAGTACCATGGTGCGGAGGCACAAGCGGCTCTATCCATAGAGACAATATTTCGATCATTTGAGTTTGTTTTCATGGCACACTTGATGCAAGAAATATTTGGATACACAGATGAGTTGTGTAGAGCTTTGCAAAAGCAAGACGAAGATATTGTTCATGCTATTGAGCTTGTTGCTGACACAAAGTATTACTTGGAGGCTTTGAGGACCGATGCTGGATGGGATGATTTTCTCACAAAGGTCACATCTTTTTGTACAAAGTATAAGATCAAAGTTGTTGATATGGAGGGTCCTTACTTTCCCGTTGGTCGGCCTAGAAGGGGTTTATGTAATGGTCCGACCAATTACCACCGCTTCAAGGTTGATATGTTTGTGGGCGTCATTGATAGGCAAATCAGTGAGCTGAATGGCAGATTTGATGAGGTAAACACGGAGCTACTTTCTTGCATGGCAGCATTTTGTCCACTTCATCTATTTGTTGCTTATGACCAAGAGAAGTTAGTTAGGCTTGCTACAAAGTTTTATGCTTCTGATTTTACAAGGGATGAACTGGCAAGACTTCCATGGCAACTAAACATGTATGTTACTAATGTGCGTAGAGATGAAAAGTTTCAAAACCTGAAAAATCCGTGTCAGCTTTCAGTTATGCTTGTTGAGACAAACAAGCATGAACAATATCATATTGTTTACAAGCTTCTTAAGTTGGTATTGATTCTGCCAGTAGCTACTGCTAGTGTTGAAAGGGTATTCTCTTCAATGAACTATGTGAAGAATAAGCTAAGGAACAAAATGGGTGATGATTATTTGAACAATTGTTTGGTTACATTCGTTGAGAGAGAATTTTTTAATCAAGTGAAGGATGAAGATGTCATCAATTTGTTCCAAAAAGGCGACCGCAGAGTTATACTGTAAGAAGGATATTATCACTTTATCAATCAAAAGGTATTTATGTATTCATGTCGTTAAGGTTTGATACATTGAAATATTGCTATTGCCGTTATGCTGGTGTTCTTTTGTTCATATATTGCTACTATTGTGTTGTTTGGTTCATATATTACATTTAGAGCAAAAAAAATTTGAATGAATACCAAGCCTTCGCGCAAGATCGTTGCTTGGTCTTCCACATGCCTCACAAGTGCCCGATCCAGATCTGGCATCCTCTCGACACCCTCTTGCAGCCTACGTGCTTCTTCCCGCGGGGTGACGTCATGGGTGCTCATCCACGACCTCGACCTGCGCCTGCGTCGGCCGCGGCGGCCACTCCGGCCGTGCCGAGCGCCGGCTCCTCGCCGCCTGCTGCTCCAGTTCCCGCGACCGCCCTCGCCTCTCGCCGCCCCGACCCATGACCTCGGCCCGCATCCGCGTCAGTCGCGATGGCGGCGGCCACTCCTGTCGTGCTGAGCGTCGGCTGTCCGCCGCCTCCCGCTCCAGCTCCCGCGTCAACTCTCGCCGCGGTCGCCCTCGCCTCCCGCCGCGCCGAACCAGCCGTCCAAGGGCGAAGGGTGGCCCGTACGCTCCTCGGGGAGGAGGCGACGACATCTTCGGCTTCGACAGAGCCCTCCACTCCCGCTACAGCCGGTGCGGCCTCCGTCCTGCCACTGTCGTCTCCAGCAGCGCTCATCATCGACTCGTCCCCGACAGCACCCGTCAACGCGTCCCCGGCTGACTTAGACATGGGGCGGCATGTGTCCTGGGCTTCCCTTGGTGACGAGGATGTTGACGATGTGGAAGAGGAGGAGTTGGCCCCATTGACGCCACCGGCTGCCAAAAGCTCTGTCCCGGCAGCTTAGCGTACTGATCGGTGTGTGATGCACGAGAGAGAGGCGAGTGGAGGATGGCAAGATGTGCTGCCTCGGCGTGGTCGACGCTGTCTGGAGTCGCCAGCTCCGGCATTGCCCCCTCGTCCCATTCCGGCTTGGCTCTTTGGTAGGTGTTGCAGATGTCTTGCTCCTGGTCATCGAGCGGCTGATTGCAGAGATCCCTTGAGGTGCTCCCGCTGCTTGGAGAAAGGCCACTGGGCGTGTGGTTGTCGCAATGCTTGGCGTCCATTCAGCTCACTTGCATGCCTTGCCATGCCACCACGGTCTCGCCTCGACACCGAGCATTACCGAGCTCCAACTCCTTGTGATGGTCCGATGGTATCCCAGCTCCCCTCCAAGGTGCTTCACCGAAGGTCCTGGGCATCGGTCGTTTCCGCTCACGCTGAGTCGGCAACCCAATCTGAAGTACTGCTCCAGTCCACTCTAGCAGCCCAGGCTAAACTCCTGGTGCGCGTTGGGAGCTTTCTGGAGCGAGCGGAGGCTGCTCTGGGAAAGCTCTCTCTTGTGCCGGTTGTGTTGCAATCCGCTCCTACGTCACATCCTTCTAGTGAGGTTGATGTTGGTGGCTCAGTGGAGAACAGGGTTGAGGAGCTCTATGGTTGTTTCTCCTAGAGCTATGGACAACTCATCATCGCCGTCTGCCTTGCCCACTGTGATGTCTACCGCTGAGGGCGGGACCATTCCTGTGGTTGTGCCTCCGGTGTTGCAGGTGATGCCCGAGCTTCAAGTGTTATGTGCGAGCTCTGATTCGCCTCTATCAATGGAGCATAAGATGGTGGACACGCAGACAACCACGTGTGAGGGACATGATTCAACCTTGACATGTGAGTCGAGTGAGGTGAACTCGTCTGCGCGCTCACATGTGGCTTCTGCACCCATTCCACCGTCGCCGACGGATAATTCCAATGCTCTCTTTGTAAAAGTGCTTTGTGACTTGCTCGCTAGCGTGGAGGCTATTAGCCCTGAAACTGGAAGGGCGATTGCTTGCCTCCTGACGGGAACGACATTCAAGGGCAAATACAAGGTGAGTGATTGCCCTCGGACTGGTATAGTGAAGGAGAAGTCACTAAGGTGCAAAGGCAAAAAGAGTGGCGCCATAGGTAAGACGCCCGCAGCTGCTTAATGGATGATTCCCGGTCCCTCGGCTCATCCTCACGGTTCGGGTTGTCATTGTGGTTTCGGCGTGGTTCACTATCTTTTGTTGGGATGTTCTTGTCGGGTTCAAAATTGTGGTGTACAAGCATGAGGAGTTATTGTGTGTTAGGAGGGTTTGGCGGGTTGCACGTGTGCTCGTGAGGTCATGATTGGTGAGTAACCCAATTATGGTCTGATTGTATCGGTTTTAGCCCGGTTTCCCGTACATTAACCGGACAATTCTCTTCTTCTTAATTAATCGATGAGGCAATTCTTTTGCCTCCATTTCAAAAAAAAATATTATACAACGTAAGGAAGACTGTTGCCACAGTATTACAACTGTTTCTCTTAATATTGAATTCAGGAGGTCTCTTGTGGGGTTACGTTGGAACTCAATGCTACACTTGGTACGCAGGTTGATGGAGGTTCAACTCGCTGACCAGTCAGACACCATTCATTGAAAATTATCTACGAACGATAGCTTCTCAGTGAAATCCATGTATTTGGATCTAATTGACCCTGGGCCAATTCCGAGATCCCTTCATATATGTAAGATTAAAGTTCCGGTAAGAATTAAAATCTTTATGCGGTTTGCCCATAAGGGAGTGATCTTGACGAAAGATAATTTGGTAAAGCGAATGTAGAAGTGCATGCTCTAGCCAATGCAACCAAAAAACCGATGTGATGGAAGAGAGTAGGCAACACATTATACGCCAACACTCACCGACGTGGGCAGCAGAAGCGGGGGCAGGCCGCAATTATTTATTGTGTTTACTAGGTTTTGAACCCTGGACCTCTTGGTTGTAAGTTTATGCACCTAACCAGTTCATCCATCAGTCCAGACTGATGGAGGAAGACGGGCAATATATTTCAACACTCCCCCTCACGTCTAGACTATTTTAGTCCTTGGACATGGGATTGATATAGGCCGCAGAATCGTTTTATTTAATACTGCGTTGGCAGGGTCTTGAACTCAAGACCTCTTGGCTCTGATACCATATTGAAATCATGCACCGACCAACTCATCCAAAATTCCGAACCACGGGAGAGGGCCGGACATTATACTCCAACAGCAAAGGTGTGGATAGGTGGTTTTGGGTGTTGTTTTTGTGATCAGGATAAAACTATACAACACCTCTTTCTTCAATTGCCTGTTGGCAAAACTATTATGACGCATGATACATATAGCCTTCAACGTTAATCCTCCAACTTGCATTAACACGTTATTTGGGACGTGACTAAATGGAGTGAAACCAAATATACCAAGACATATTCGGATAGGGATATGTGCACTACTTTAGGCTATATGAAACAACAGAAACGACATGCTCTTTAAGCGGAAAATTTTTATTAACTTTTTGCAGGTTATCTACAGAGCCACTACTTGGATCCGTAGGTTGTTACTCACTCATGCGGACTTCAGGGAACTTTTGGCTACTGGATGCAACCGTTGAAAGGTGACAGCACGGATTATCTTCAACTGATTTGAATGACGAGCTAATAATAGGCTAGTGTATAGATATCGTAGCCTGTTACTATTTTTGCCGGCTGTGACACCTTTTATTTTCCTTTTTGTTAAGCTCCGTGTGTGAGCTAGATTTGGACCTCAGTCTACGTTGTGCATTTTTATTAAATACAATATGGTTGCATGCATCACTCTAATGCATCGAGGGTCATCCTCCTTTAGAAAAAAAACGAGTGACAAGGTCAAACGTCAACGGGCACAGCTCGTCCGTCCACTGGCCTGTACCGGCTAGACAGAAGGACTGCCATTGACCATCGCCGTACAGCTTTAGTTTTTCTGAATCTGAGGAGCAGGCCGGCGCTTGTCTTGACGTCAATGGCGCTTCCTCTGTTCGTTCTACCACTATTCAAAACTAAATCTCTGCTCCATGTTCGGACTATTTCAGCACGCACGCATTACACATTTCAGACTCGCATTCGCGCGCTACTTTCAGGCCTTAAACATGCACAGGGGCAAACAGAAAAGTCAAATCATGCCTGCCTGCTGAGCAAACGGTTACAACTTACAAGCTGAGTAGTTAATTAATGCCAAAGTGGAAGTGTCGATCCCTCCTCAAATGTTTTTCTGCTTAATTAGAACCTGATTTTGTTCTAGACCAACTCATTGGTGAAAATGATCGAGTTTATGCAGAGTCATCTGACTATCTAATTTCTTGAACATGTATGCAGTGACTTCCTTGTATGAAGAAGTTTTCTTACCGGTGGAGCATTCACCGTTAAACGTTGCTTTGAGATTGATCTGGCTGGAGACCCCATCATGCTTTATTTTTGTCTTTTATAGAAATACAAAATCTTATACAAACAGATATACTTCCACTGGACGGGGGCCACAGCAGCACATTTTGTCAAATGTCAGGGTGAGAGCAAACAGGTGCACCAAGGCTGCATGCAGACACTAAATGCATGCACTTTATTTTCCATGTGACATTTTAAAATGTTGATAACTTTTAAACTAAATATCCAATATTGAAACTTTTTATATTTTTGAATTCAGGGCGACAAGATCTTCAAAACAAGATCAATCTTGGATACACTTTGGCTAGTTTGAATTTAATCGTTTCACTCGTTTCAGAAAATGCATTTCAGTCTGTTTCACATTTCACTAGTTTCAAAAAACCTTTCAGTCAGTTTCACATTTAACTAGATTCGAAAAACACATTACACCCATTTACAAAAGATAGATTTCACTCATTTTAGAAATCACATTTCACTATATTTAACATATTTCACACCAAAATATGTGTCATGTGTATGGAAAACAAATTTCACTCATCTAAAGAAAATAATTTCACACGGCTGAGAAAACATACTTCACTCAGTTGAGAAAACACATTTCAAAATTGATTTCACTCAATGAAAAAAAAACTAATTTCAACTATTTCAAAAAACCTATTTTATTAGTTTCAGAAAACCTTTCAGTCAGTTTCACATTTCACTAGATTCGGAAAACACATTACACCCGTTTACAAAAGTTAGATTTCACTCATTTTAGAAATCACATTTCACTATATTTAACGTATTTATACACCGAAACATGTGTCATGTATATGGAAAACAAATTTCACTCATCTAAAGAAAACAATTTCACACGGTTGAGAAAACATACTTCACTCTGTTGAGAAAACATATTTCAAAATTGATTTCACTCAATGAAAAAAAAACTAATTTCAATTATTTCAAAAAACATATTTCACTTTGTTCCAGAAACCTGATTTCAGTCATTTGAAATGTTGAAATTAAAACATGTTTGAAATGCATCCAAAATTGGTCTTATTCTAAAGCTCTTGGCTTCAGGAATTCAAATATATAAAATATTTCAAAAACACAGTATGGTTTAAAAGATAGAAATGATTGAAAATACTAAAGAGAAAATAAAAGGAAAGGATTTGTACCCGGCACCGCATGAAACTCCAGGATAGTCTTTCTCTCTCACCTGACATGGGTCCCATCTGTCTGACATTGATTTGACATAAAACAAAAATGCAAGAAATACTTTGATATACACATGCATATGGTCCTGCACCTTTACATACGGCAGGAAGGCATTGGTGAGAGAATCACCTGTAGCTAAAACACCTTGCGCTCCTTGTACTACACACCACACGCGCAGATGTGATAGTTCTGATCGTGCGCGAGAGACAAATATTGATACTACAGCCGTGTGGTGGAGACTAGGCGGAAGCTACAAATGGCAGTGTCATTTTCCAATCAAGCACAAAGTGTCTGATTATATCCATGCATTGTAAAGTGGAGTTAAATTAGGCCGCCAAATGCAAGCAAAACGTCGGGTCAGCATAAATCCAACCATCTTCCCTGTCATCTCCCTTCCCTTCCCTTGCCCCCGAAGCTGCCTGCAGCCAGCGCCGCCAACCCCTCCTCCTTGCTCCAGCCGCCGCCGCTCCTCCCCTATAAACTCTCCGCTTCGCCGCATCCCTCCTCAGATCACAATCCGCTGCCGCCACTACTCATCCTCCTCACGCACGCGCTTAATCTTTCTTGCTTCCATCAAGAGACCCACAGCACAGAGAGCGGAGCAGAGTTAGCCAGCCGGCCAGCCAAGAACCCGCCTGTCAGCGCCCATGTCCTCACAGGTAGCGGCGCTGGGGACGACGGGGGGAAATACGATGGCGACGACGGCGTGGTCGTACGTGGAGTACATGGCGCGGTGGGAGCGCCAGGTGGAGCGGCGGCAGCTGTTCCTCCGGAGCTACCACTTCTCCCGCGACGCCGAGGTCACGCCGCGCGGGCGCGCGCGCCGCGTCGTCTGGGCCGGGGCGCGACGCCTGCGCCGGGCCGCCGCCAAGGGGCTCCGACGCCTCCGGGCGCGCATCCGCCTCTGCTTCGGCTGGGCCGCGCCTGCGCTCCGCCGGCGCTCCTCCCCACGCCGGGCCGGCCACGGGTTCCGCTACGGCCGCATCCCCCGGGCCACGAAGGCCCCCAACGCGGCGTCCGTCTGCTTTTGGTAGCCAGGTCGCGTGGAGCTAGAATAGGGGGGGAAAATTCCAACGCGCACATGTTATCTTCTACTACTAGTATGTCCGACATTGGGACGTTGTAAAAATCACCGATGATAGGAATGAGATTATCACTTGCTCCGGCACCCAAGCATCTATATTTTTTTTTACTTGAACGATAACGTTGGTCATCCTTCAGATTATCACTTACTACTGAATGCATGATCATCAGCATTTGTTTTACTGCGGTCGACGTCTGGCGTAGACGTGGGCGGGGTTACGTTACTGCTGCACGTACTGATCTGTCCTGATGGAATCAGGAGCGCGATGCTGTCCATGCAATGCATCAAGCGTGACGTGTCTAGGCGAGTGGAAATAAACTACGGATCCAGACACCTCAGCGTTGCTTGACAGTGACAATAAAAATACCCATACTGTTTCAGCCGTATTAACTGCAATTGACGTCGACACGAAATATTCCAGCCGTCGACGTGGACACGTGTGTGGTACGTGTTACATCGGTGGAGACTAAGCAGAGAGAGTGCGAAGAAAGCTAACTGGTAATGGTAGTTGTGCACGGTCACACGCCAAATTCCAGAACGAAAGTACTATGCAGACGATACTTAACTGGCCGATCGATGGATGATGCTTCATCCAGCGGTTCTACTTCATTTTGTCCCATGAATACATGGTTAGATTAGTAGGATCATGCCAGAATCGGCTGAGCACCGTCGTATGTTTAGCAGCGCTCATTCCAGAAGGAAAGAGATTTGTTAATTCTAGAGGGGTTGACTTTGCTTGCAAGACAAGTGGAATCAAATTTTTGGGAAAGTTCTACTGCAACTTAGAGCATCTCCAGCCGCGCCTCCAACAGGCCTTCCTCAAACGTTTTTGCCGCGCCGGGGCCAAAAAAACGGCCCGGTCACGCCCCTAGAATCCCGTTTTTCGCCGGCTCGGGTCAAAACTGGTGCCGGTGGACCCAGACCGAATCCGTTGCCCTGGGGGTGCTTGGAGAGCCGGCACAAGCAAAAAAGGCACGTGGGTCCGCCTGGCGGCGACCCGAGGGCTTTTTCCTCGCATCCCTCCCGCCCGCTCGCCTTCCTCCCGCCATTCCCTTCCTTTCTCCCACCAAACCCTCTCCCGCTCGCCTTCCAGTCGCCGCCATGCCGCGCGCGGCGGCAACCACGACTGGCACCGTGGCCCAGCCGAAGCAGAGGAAGCCGAGGGCGCCGCCATTGAAGCCACCGGGCATGTCGAACGCCGAGTGGAGGGTGGAAGTTCAGCGACGCGACGCAGTCACCGCCGACCGGCGGAACAGGGCCATCGCCGAGAAGGCCCGCGACAACGCGGCGCGCGCGGCGGCGTCCTCCTCACCGGCCGACCACGCGGGGATGTTGAATCCACCCGTCGTCAGCCACGCCCAGTACGCGCCCTGTGGACAGCAAGGCGTCGGATCTCCATGGGGATCGTCGTCGCCCGGCTACGCCGACGGCGACGCGCACGGTGGGTTCAACCCAAACGTGACCTTCCCACATGGCCACCCCGCGACGCGCACATCCTCGCCCGCCTTCGTCGGCGTGCAGTACCCTCCATACAACTACTCGCCGCCCGCCTACGCGTCCACACCGACGCCCCATCTTCGCCGTGGACCGCTGCCCTTCTCGCACCTCGGCGACACCGACGACACAGGAGCCGACATGGACAACATCATCGCGACAGGATCGACCGCGGCCGCCGCGTCTCCCGGGTTCGCCACCCAGGACGAGGTAGTGGATCTCAGCGGCGACATGGAGGCCGAGCTCGGCTACGTCTACGGCGAGGACGCGCACGAAGCGCAGGAACCCAAGGAGGAGGAGGAGGAAGAGGAGGAGGAGGAGGACGAGGAGGAGCCGGCTCCTGATCCGACGAAGGGGCGCCAGAAGAAGAAGCCGGCGGCTAGGCCAGGCGAACCGCGCATCAAGTGGACGTCCAAGGAGGAGGAATGCCTCGCCGAAGCATGGAAAGTCGTCTGCCTCGACCCGACCACCGGCACGAACCAAAGCTTCGAGACGTACTGGGACCGCATCAAGGCCGAGTTCGATGAGCGGAAGCTCGTCGACCCCTACTTCAAAGGCGTCTACATGCAGCGCGGCTCCAAGGCGATGGCGAACCATTGGGGGCGTATCCAGGGGGCGTGCAACAAATGGCATGGAATCGTTGAGGAGGTCGCGGCTCGCCCGGAGAGCGGCGCCAGCGTTGAGGATCAGGTACGCACGCCGTTCGCCCGCATCTCTTCGTCGTCTACGCCTGCCGCCCGCCAACTGTTTGTTCCTCCGCGCAGTTGCTGCGCATGTTCACCATGTATCGGCGCGACAACCTCGACGTCGACTTCAAGTTCCTCCACGTCTACAAGCGCATTGACAAGTGCGAGAAGTGGGCGGAAGTCCGACGTACCCTCGACAAGGCCAAGAAGACATACAAGCCGGACGCGACGACTCCGGGCGCGTCAGAGGGGCGGTCGGACGGCCACAAATTGGCAAAGAAGGGGAAAAACGGCGACGCGGCAACCGCGCGAGTGCAGGAGTCCATCGAGCATTGCCTCGCCGACGCCCAGGCCCGGGCCGTCCTACGTGAAGAGAAGACCGAGGCGCGGTGGTCGTCGCTGATGACGAACAGCGCCATCAAGCTCGACCTGCTCCGGACCAACGTCGACCTGCTCCGGACGAACGTCGCCGCGAAGAAGAGGAACGTCGACATGGCTTTTCTGATGGGCGGGGCGGACATGCTCCAGAGCAACGACGAGCAGCTCAGGACGTGGTACATGGCAGAGCGCGGCCTCATCCTGAACCAGATGCAGACGGCAACGCCGACGACGCCAGCTCCCGCGCCCACGGCCACACGGACGCCAAGCCCGAACGACGCCTCTACATCGCCGCCCAGCAGTACCGAAGCCGCGCCGACACAGCCCAGCACCGAAGCAGCTCCGACACCGCCGAGCCCGCGCACGCCGACTCCGCCAACGCCTGGAGCCGACCCCGCCGAGTGATTCGTTGCAAACGCGAACTTGCGGCGTGCGGCGCTCTGTTTTTTGTAACGCCAGACTATGTCCGATCGCCGGATTTGTGGCGTCTTTTATGAGCGGGAACGACCTAGTTCAAATTTCCCGCATCCTGGGGCCGGCGCTTGGGGGCGTGACTGGGAGCTAGGTCGCCCCCAGGGGCCGAACTAGCGCCGGCACACCCCCAGGCCGCTCTATTTAGGCGCCCTGGGGGGCCGAACGGCTGGAGATGCCCTTACACACATGGGTCTTATGCTCCTGGGTGCTAGTTGCAAGCGTTCGAAAAGAACCAAGGGCATGCAAGTAACACTCTAGGGGCATATCCCTAAAAAAAGGACTCTAGGTTCATATCTGTGAGAAGAAAAAGAAGTTGCGTGCGAAATCTTAAAATAAATTGAACCATTTCTCGATTTGTGCGTGTCATCCTTGCGCAGGTGCCATGCTAATCTTTTCTGTATCGTTTCAATTTTATCGGATGTCCCCAAAGAGACAAGGATGCTGCGGCGAGTGGGTTTATAAGTTGGTTGAAACTTCCCTCGTTAGCCGAAGTGGTACTCCCTCCGTCTCAAAATTCTTGTCTAAGATTTGTCTAAATACGGATATATCAAGTCACATTTTAGTATTAGATACATCCGTATCTAGACAAATTTAAGACAAGAATTTTAAGACAGAGGAAGTACTAAACATCAGTCACCGGGTCGGTTGCTCCCAACGCGATGTCCTGGTATCAGCCTAGCGGGGGCTGCATCTCCTTACGCGACCCAATTTGGTAGACAGCCTAGCTAGTTTCTTCCTATCCTCAAAAGAAAAAAAAGCTATGTGATTTCTTCCTTTCCCATTGACCCGCGCCATCGTCATCATTGGCTAATCATCATTCTTCATTCCTGGATATGCACGCATGCACACTCAATCTATAGAGTCGTATATCGTTTGACTCCCAGTCTAAATTAAGCAAGCAATTGGCGCTGAGTGGTGGCGGTGCCGATGGAGGCGATAATACGCCATGCGACGCCGTACGCTCAACAGTACTGTACGAACACATGAGCTTAACCGTCTTGACGCCAATGGTGTTTACCTCCCTTCTAACCAAGATCTACTACGCACCATACAGAAGCGTGTATGGCATGATGATGAGGCTCGCGTTTAATTTGATACAGTAATTCTAACACGCGCCAGTTAACTTCAGGCTTTCGGCACGAAGGACGTCGGTGAAAGCTGCCACCTAGGCCGTGGTTACAAAGCAACCCGGAACCTTCAAATCGAATCCAAAACTCAGCCCGGAAGCACTGACGAACCGCTCTAGGATTGACAAGAGAACCCAGAGCTTGGCTTGCCTTCACACCAGTGGCGTTTCCTCTGATCGTTCTAGCACTAAAATGTAAATCTGCGTTCCGTGTTCGGATTGGCACGCGTGGACAATTTTGGCAATGCTTTCACGCGCAGGTTTCAGGTTTTAAGCATGCACGGGCGCGAAACAGTAATGAATACGAAAAGGTCAAAACCTGCCTCTTCCTGCCGATCCAACGGTTGCAAGAGGAGGATTGGGCACACCAACGCGGGTGGGCCCGCAATCCCAGTAGTAGTGTCAAAGAGGAAGTGTCGCTCCATCCTCAAATGTTTTGTCGTAAGTTGGAACTTGATTTTGTTGTTCAGACAAATTCCTTTGTGAAAATGATCCACTTTAGGCAGAGTCACCACACGGACTAGAAGGCAAATGCCAGTGTCATTTTCCAATCAAGCAGAAAGTGTATTATTATATCTGCGTATGTACACCCTCCGTAAAGAAATATAAAAGCGTTTAGATCATTAAAGTAGTAATCTAGATATTTTTATAAGTATTTCTTAATAGAGAGAGTACTATGTAAAGTAAAAATAATTAGCCCGCCAAACGCAATCAAAACGTCCAAAGGTTAGCATAATCAGCCCACCGTCTCGCTCCCACTCCAACCATCTCCTCTGCCATCTCCCTTCCCTTCCCCCCGAAGCTGCCAGCAGCCAGCGCCGCCAACCCATCCTACTCCCGCTGCCGTGGCTCGCCAGCCGCCTCTCCCCCCCTACAAATCATCCTCAGATCACAAACCGCTGCCCACCACTACTCATCCTCCTCACGCACGCGCTTACTCTTTCTTGCTTCCATCAAGAGACCCACGGAGAGCCGAGCATAGTTAGGCAGCCGGCCAGCCAAGAACCTGCCAGCGCCCATGTCCGTGCAGGTAGCGGCGCCGGCGACGACGGCGTGGTCGTACGTGGAATACATGGCGCGGTGGGAGCGGCAGGTGGAGCGGCGGCAGCTGTTCCTCCGGAGCTACCACTTCTCCCGCGACGCCGACGTCTCGCCGCGCGTGCGCACGCGCCGCGTCGTCTGGGCAGGGGTGCGACGCCTGCGTCGGGCCGCCGCCAAAGGGCTCCGACGCCTCCGGGCGCGCATCCGCCTCTGCTTCGGCTGGGCCGCGCCCGCGCTCCGCCGCCGCTCCTGGCCCCGCCGGGCCGGCTACGGGTTCCGCTACGGCCGCATCCCCCGCGCCACGAAGGCCGCAAACGCCGCGTCCGTTTGCTTCTGGTAGGCAGGTCGTGAGCGCAAAACGTGGGAGCGCACTTGTTGGCTTCTATGTTGAACTTGGGACGCTGTAAAAAATAGTACTGAGAATAGGAACAAGAATGAGCATCACAAATTCAGTGCGAGTACTCAGCTAGTTTAGCTAATGTGCCGAGCACAAGCGGGATTCAGTGGTATTTTAACTGCGTTTGGAGAAGCTGGGCGCCACTAACACGCAAAGATTTTTATCTGGTTGGCTCTTTTGTACAGAAAATTTGGACATATGTTCCCTTGTTGCCCTGCTATCTCTGTCTGTCTACAGGAGGAAGAGATAACGGACCATTTTTTAAAACTCGTGAAAATTCTGATTACATATTTTCGGCCTCTCATTATGGTGGTCATAGTCGTCTGGTGTAGTGGCTAGAGAAATCAGGTCAACCCTGCTAGCTCCCAAGGTCGACTCCACGGCATGTTTTTTCTTTTTGGAATTATTACATCGCGCGTTAAGAAAAAGAAAGAAAGAATTTTTACATCGTGTGCTAAGAAAAAAAAACTCGCTTCATGTTTGGTGGGCCAGCCTAGTTGATTCACAGCCAACAACCCGAAACATCTTTTTAAAGTATTATTTACGAAACAATTTATCTTTACCTACTTACTAATAAACCGCCTATTGCTTCTGGTCGTACGTCATAAAAATTGCCCTTAAATTTGACAAAATTTACCCATCAATGCCACCTGTAATTGGCAAAAACGAATCGTTTTTCTTACAGTCTCCAGCGTCGCGCATGATTCATATAAAAATCCCTCCACAAGTAACTCTTGCACAAGCAGCCTACTGGCTAGAGTCGTACTCTTCCACTCGGAGACCTGGGTTCGATCATGATTTCTTCCTTTTTCTGCCTTTTCTCCTTTTATTAATTCCGTTTGTCATCCCCTCGCTTCGCTCTTCGCACCTATTTTTTTTCTTCTGCGCAGCCAACATCAGGTTTTCCCGTCCCGATCTGCTCGTGCTGGTCTTCTCTCTCTCTCTCTCTCTCTCTCTCTCTCTCTCTCTCTCTCTCTCGGTTGCCGCTGCGGCGCTCCCCCTTCAATATGGTCGGATCGACGCCAATGATCCCATCTAACCACATCAAGTAGCAGTCATGCGCCCCCAGGCGGCCCCTTCACCGGAAGCACCCCCAGCCCCCCCCTCCAACTCCGTCCTCCTGCTGGCGCCCAAGTACCGCCCGAAATTGCTCCGCCCAAAGCCTGTGACGCACGCCGAAATTTGCGGCCGTCTGCCCGTGCTATGATTTCTGGATATGATGCATTAATGCTAGATGGTGCCATAGTTTGTTTTCTTTACTCTTCATTGTTTTTGGATCATGGTGTGCTCATGTTGATTTGCAGCCCAGTTGATAGTCCGTACGACGGAGGTTAGTTGGTCTAACTATATTTACTAGCTATTTTAATTAATAACGTTAAAGAATCTTTGCTGAACTCCCTTTGTGTTGGTTCTTCTTGAAGTGAAGAATTGACGTCTAGACTTGGCATAATTCAGTTCCTGGATGAAAAACTTTACATGTCCTTTTAGTCTGAAAATCATAGTGGGCCTTGGAGCATGATGCAGAAATTTGTAGGTATGCCCTGCACTTCTCATACATGAAGGCAAATGATTTCTTTTTGGATGCCACTGTCGTCCGGCACATGGTGTTTATCAGTGAGTAAATGGTACAAAGGTCAAATTATCAGTTTACGTTCGTCCTGATGGATCGATAGCTTCGTCGCGGTCATCAGGAGAAATATCACCAATCTAGCGGACGGCCAAACCGAGTGATCGATACAGGAAACCAGCCCCTGCCATTCCCCATCGCTGTATTTGTGTTAGGCCCAGCTCAATGTAGAGGAAGAGGAGGAGGCCAGAAAGAATGAAGCTACAAGGCAGAAGGCTTTTAATCTAAAGGCATGGTTCAGTAAGTTGGACGAGCTGCTGACAAACTATTCTGAATTTCCACTTGAAAAGATGCATCAGATCGTAGAGTATGTTGGCTATGTCTCTCGGTGTGTACTGAACAACTTTTTTCTTATTACATCTTGGTTGTTGGCATTGGTGGTGTTCTCTTCTGGTTCAGCAGAAAGTTGTTGAAGTGAAAGATGAAGAGGAACCTGTGGAAGAGCTAAAGACAGGATCGGACGTGGTAGAAAGAAGAAAGCAAAGCCTAAATGGTATAATGATGTGAATTCAGATTTCATATGTTATCTTCCCCGCTTCATGAATATGATAGCATGGTTGTCATCCAGATAATGCACGCGCCTTTATTTGTCATATACTACCAATGCACTGTAGTTTGATGTGTAATTTGTATTAACTGCTCAATGGGCATTCCTTGAATAATTAGAGGGAGACTGCTTGATATCTTATTGTTTCAAACAATTCTGATGAAGCGCTCAACCCGCGACTGAGTACTGCCACGCTCAGCCACGCGTCCAAGATGCGGAAGTTGTGACGCTTGCTGGAAAGCTGGTCAAGTAGGCCCCGACTGTGAGTGTTAGCTGATTGATACTGCACATCACACTATTTCCAAGAAACAAGTCGATTTGCAACAATTTCCAATCATTAGTTGGACATTTGTCGACGAAAATAAATGATGCTTTCTATATTGAGTTTGTATATACGACCTCACCACTGTTTAGCTGCCTTATGAGATCCAATTTATATTTTTCAGTTTCTACACCAAAGTGCTTCATTTATATGTATTACTGTAGAGACACGGGAAATTGTTGTTGCTCATGCAACCCTAAACTTCAGTTAAATGTTTGTAATTTCACTATCGTTTTTTTCTGGATTGTACTACTTTTCAAGTTTCGGTGTCTAAATCTTCAGTACAAAAGAGTGTCTGAGAGTATATGCCATTAAGAGGATTATTGCCGCCAATATAAACTTTTTGCTTTGTCCCTCCAAATTTCCAGTTTTCTTCTAGAGTTGAACGTGTTGTTGGTAGTTTGCCTTCATAGAGTTTTCGTAGCAACTGTGACAGAATATATGTTATCAAATCCGTAACTATTTATAACCACAATAGTAAATTCCACCAAGAGCTCGAGCGAGCAGACTGTCACTGGGCCATATATCCTCATTTTGCTCCATCAAGTTTCATTGGATATTTCTCTCAATTTAACTGAGAAGAAAACAAACATCTACTGAGTATTTCAATTTTCTAAAAGTAATAAAATTAGTGGGAAGCTTAGAAAATTTGCTTTTGCTGTCTTTGTACATTCATGTCATAATGTCACTTTCATCATGGACAATCTCTGTCCATCTTTCCAGTGAAATAATGTGTTTTGAAGTACAAGTGACTAAACCATGGTGATTGTTTTTTGCTTGAGCAATGAGAAGTCACCAAGATCCACATTAGATGTAATAATTTATATTATATGTAGCTTTCTTGCTTATCGATTATATACGAAAATGTAGTTTTCCATGCCAGTCATTTCATTTCTTTACCCGTGCTTTGGCCTGTCATTGCTGGGTTCCCAGGTTGATTTGTTTTATTTTATTCTTGCAGATGTAGAGTATGATTTCCCTGATGTTTTGTAAACTGGTTTCAAGCACGTTGTGCAGGGTTTAGCTATACATTTTGGTGTAAGGTGGGATCACTAACTTGTGTTCTTCGCTGAGCATTGAAAACCTGGGAATTTCTGACTGTGCTAACTTAAACTATGGTATTCATGGAGAACATCCCTGGTAATCTCGGAATCGTTACCTGCACAGTAGAACATCAATTATTTGACGATAAAAGTTAGTTCAATTCAGTTATTCCAGTCAGCTAGCTATTGTGGTTCTTGCAAATAGCAGTGACAGCACCATACCACATTTCTTTCATCCTTTGTCGAAAAAAATACCACATTTCTTTCATAGTGGGGTTACATATGAGGGCTGAGGCAACATATATTTATTCTCTCTCTAGATGTTGTATCAGGAAGAAGCTTACTAACAAGGATCAAAAGAAAACATCAGTCACGCCTAATTGTGAAGAAGAGTACGCCAATAGAGTTATTTGGGTTGTATAAGAAGAATACCGTCCAGTTCAGGTCGAGGCTAGACAACGGTTGCTTAACTGGGTTCAAGTTAGCTCAGTTTTTCTGACAAGATTTAGTTTGTTCGTCTGGTGTTTATTCTCGAGACATTTTATATAATTATAAAGACCAAGCAAGCAGTCCCTTTGATCACAGCGAGACAGTTCACTTAGTAAGCAATGCAATCTAAGGACATATATTTGAGGTTCTAGATAATTTTTGTGGGCCATAGATTGTATGTTGTCAGTGAGATGTGACGAGGTGGGAAATATATGCTTTGCATGGAAATGACATTACTTTGCACATGCCACTTATTTTAACGCGTGAGCAATCATTTTGTGTAAATAACTAAATATACAGTTCGCCAGTGTTCAAAATTGTAATTAAAATTTCATTCACTGCACAGGGAATCTTTTTTGTGTAAAAAATATAAATTTCGTCAGGCCGATTTATCGCAATAGGGGGTCAGAACTAAAATTATGTCATATCAGTTGTGTTAATCGGTGGGGCAGATTTATCAGTCTGTCAAGTGATTTATCAGGCATCTATTATAAATTGGTCTGGTCCCTCCAGGCAAAAACATCAAAATTTATGGCAAAATTCCTCCACCTCGGTCGCTAAGTATGCTGATACAACACTTGAGCGAGCATCATAGTCATGACTCTCGCCAACTACAGCAAACAAACATCTCCCAGAATTTGACTTTACCGATCAGTGGTGGCAAGCATGGAGGAGCCGTTTGGGAAGCGAGCCGAAGAAGTTGATGTAGAGCTCGCAAGGCAAATACGTTGACAGGTTGGATCGGCACACGGCGCGGCTGCTCACGCGATGCCAATCCGGAGGTTGTTTCAAATCCGTCCAGGCTTTGCCCTCATCCACGCCAGCACCGTCTAGATTAATATGGATGTGGTGTCTTTATTGGATTAAAGAAATGTGATATTTTTCTTTTCCCGTTGCAACGCACGGACATGTTTACTAGTGAAGATTAAAAAAATGTGACAATTATGAAATTCCAAAATTTACGAAATTCCAAAAAAAATTAAAAAATGTGACACAATTTTGAAAATCTGAAACATTTTTCATAGCATGTGAAATCTGTTGAAATTCTGAAAAAGTTGACAATTATGATTTTTTTTGAAATCATGAACAATTTTTTAAAATGCGAATAGAATTTTAAAATTCCAAAAATATTTAAAAATAAAAAATTAATTGAATTTGTGCCAAAAATAGAAAACAGGAACATTTTTTTAACTTCTGAACAATTTTCGAAATATGCGAACACTTTCTGAACTTCACGAATTCATTGTATTATAGTGGGCTGGCCCAAATTCTTACCCGTGTAGCTGGTTATCCCGGCTGGGATTGTAGTATTCCCAATATGCCAAACAGGTCTAGGGTCCAAAATAGACCGGGATTACAAATTCAGAGTGTCAATTTTCGGGATTCAAAGTTCAGGATTTGATTTAGGTTTCATCTACAACTTCAAGGTTTATTTTAAACCTTTTCCTTTTTCAAGAAACACTTGTGAACACCCCAACAGATCGCTGGTGCACGTCGGCCGCCTCCACTACCGTCCTATCAGTCTTTAATTTGTATGGCACGCAAGACCCTTCTCACCACACACATTGCTGCAACGTGGGCCATGTTGCAGATAGCTGAGAGCAACACGGGTGTGTTGGCGTCCCAATCAAATGCTACGAAAGAACGCAACGTAACATAGTTGAAACAAGCGTTCTTTGCTCTCAGGGAAGTAGTTTCTCTGTCGTGGTCCCCGTCCCTCCCGAGCCGCCCCCCCGCGTGGGCGACCGGGAGGCCCCAGATCCCATCGCCGCCGAACCTCCCCCACTCCTCCTCCTCCCTCGCCGCCGCCCTAGGGCGCGGCCAGGCGAAGCCTAGCTGTCGCCGGCGGCGGGGACTCGGGCCCTCTCGCTCGGGTGGGGCTAGCGCGGGCTGGCGCCGCCGGGCCGGAGTATGGCGGCAGGCCGGTCGCCACGGCAGGTGGTGGCGGCACCTCGGCGACGTCGATTCCTCGCGGCAGAAGGCCTTACGATCTGGTGCGTCGCGGTCGCCAGGGACGGCGGCGGCGTATCCGGATCGGTTCGCGGCGGCGCGGCCGGATTACTGGTCGGCCTTCGGCACGGTGGTGGGTGCGACTCGTCGGCAGCTGGGCAGATCCGCGGGATTCTACCCTTGTCTGGCCCTTGACAACGCGGGCAACTACGGGGGAAACCCTAGATCTCCTTGGGATCGAGCGATGGCGGCGCTTCTGCGTCGTAGTCCCTCTTTAGGGCATTGTTTTGGAGTTTGCTCCGGTTGAAGGGACCAACGACGTCGGCGGCGCACGTCTGGTGGAGCAACTGTCGATGAAAATCGCGCCGACTACGGTCATGGCGGACGATGGCGGCGTCTTAGATGTCGTTCCCTTGTCGAGGTATCGTCGTTGCAGTCTGCATCATCAGGCTCGGGATGCTCCAGAGGAAACCCTATATCTGGGTCTTCCGGATCGGACGATGATTATTTCCCTCCTGGGGGCATCGTTTTGGAGTAAGTCTGGCTGGACAGATGGTGGAGCGGTACTTCATCTCACACATCAATGGTGGCGGATATCGGCGGCATGGCGCTGTGGAGGCTCGGCGTCCGATGCACGGAGATAGACTCGCGCAGGAGGAGGTTGCTGTCTGTCGTCATGGTGACGTCGATGGCAGAGTGGCCAGACAAGGTAGAAGCCTCAATATGATCTGAAAACGGACATGTGGAAGATGACGGCGACGACACACGAGTGCGTCTGATCGGATTGTGCCCCAGACCCGTATGTGGCTCGGCTGGGGCTTCCGAATATCTTCCGGCTTCCGGCTTTTGATGTTAGGCTTAGGTGAGCGGTTTGAGTAGTGGCCCAGCCAGCACCCCTTCATCTTATTGGATAGGAGTAGTGGCATGTGTTGCCAAGATGATGGACTCAGGCACATTGTTGTAATACTTTGTAAGGTCCTTGAGAATAATCAATAAAGTGGTCGTATGCATCTCTCAGATGCAGAGGTCGGGGGTCATCCTCCTTTTCTAAAAACATAATAAATGTCGCAAAGGGACGCAATGCAACTAGACAGTTGTTGTGTATGGATGCAGCGCAACGCGGCCCAACATGGTAGATGTTACAGCGGAATGCAACGCAACATGACAAATGTTGCGAGGGGGGGCGAGGAAAGAGGTAGAAGGTCGGCGACCATGGCTGACTCGATCGAACGGCCCGCGGGGCGGCTGATCTTTATCCATGCATCGGCCGACTCAAACGCAGGGTCGGCCTTTTATACTTTTCATAATGAAACAAAGTCTTTCGCGTTGGTCATGGTGGTGTGATCGGACAGGAACTTAACGGTGTGTCGACGGCGATGGGGTGGCTGGCAACTGTATCTATCAGACCGTAGCGAAGGACGCCAAACCACATGGACATGGCATCGGAGGGGTGAGCCTAAAGGAGTCACGTCACTTGCTCTCGTCGACTGATAAAGAACACGCCATTGACCACGATGTAGAGAAACCATCTCTCTATGAAACCAGTGGGTAACCAACCGGAACCCAAGCATCTGTTTTGGGTGAATGCTTTACCTGGCCTAGACGTGGCCGGGTTACGCTACTGATGTACCTCTACTCTGTCTTGATGATAATGGAATGGCTTGGCTGGCATGCACCAAGTGTCACGTGCCACGCGCAAGCGCACGCCTTTTGCAGATTAGCCGGCCAAACTAGATGGCGTGTCGAGCCAAAAATAGGAGTAAATAGCATAAAACTACCACTTTTTGTGCTAGGGTTCCAAAAAACCACCACTTTTTTGTTTGTGACTGATACCTACCACTTTTCTCGTCGGCTGTCTCAAAAAACCCAAATCGCCCGTTGCTAGCGTTTTGAACCGTTTTCTGACGGTCCGGGCCCGCCAGTCAGGCCAGGTTAGCACCGCGCGTGACGGCGAGGCCGTTAATGGCCGTTACTCGGACCGACCGGTGCGGTCGGACCGCACCCGCTCGCTCGCTGCCTTTCTCTCTCTGTCGGTAGCATCTCTCTCTCACTCCTCCTTTCCCCGTGCTCTCTGTCTCTCCCGACGATGGCGGCGGCGAAGAAGAAGGACGACGGCGAGCCTGGGGCGACAGCCAGCGGCGAGGGCGATGCTCACTCCGAGGTCAACAAGTGGCTAGGCAGCGCAAGTTTCCCGACCCAGCGCTCGTCTGGGCCACCGACGCAGGAGTTCCAGATCTCGCTGGCGTGGCGCGCGGCCAGGGCAGTGGAAAAATCCATCCACGCAGATCCAGAAGGCGGGCACCAGTGGGCCTCCTCACTTGGTGGCGTGGAGTAAGTTATACTCGACTTGTTTTAATTATCTTCCCTAGTTTATTTATGAACTAGGGTTAGGATTTGTTTCTTAGATTGTTAATGAATTAGTTTCTTTGGTATATTATTATGTATACATTGTAAGCAATATATGAATTAGGGTTTAGGTTTGGATGATATGTTGTGCAAGTGAAACTGTTGCATACTTTTTAACTTGAAAATCTGAAGAAATCTGAATGTGTTGTTTCTTTCTTTGCATAGTTTGGATGATGAAGTATGGGAATTGAGGCTGCATTTTCAGGGTAGAGACAACATGGAAAGGAGGTTTTCCTTATCAGAAATGAATTACCTGTTATTGTTAGCACTTATTGAACTTGAGGGCTATGGGTTGGGTGCCTATCTGTCATATGTTAAGGATGAGGGTAAGGGGCTGGAGGGGATTGAGGTTTTGGACAGTGATGAGAAGGTGGAGGAGATGCTAGATTTGTTTGCTGAGAAGAAAGTATTGAACATAACAGTGAGAGAGGCTACTGACCCAAATCCAACAGATGCAAACATGGACCACACCTTGCTTGAAGAACAGATTCCAATGAGTCAAGTTGGTGATCCCATTGTGTATAGTGTTTCCCAAGAAGGTGTCCTCTCCCCTGTCTCAAATTCTTCAGAGCCTTCAGTTGTGCCTGTTGATCCATATTTTAACACACAGCAGAGCTGTAATTTCAACAAGGGAAAAGAGGCAGTGGAAATTGAAGGCATTGAAGCAGAATATCAAGATGATGATGAGTTGGACAAATCCTCTTCAGATTTTGAGTTTTTCAGGGGTGATTACAGAGGGAAGAAAATTTCATACAAGTCTTGGGCTAGGGGAGAAGATGAAGGTGGTGAAGGAACAAGGCAGCACTACAGGGAAGAGGAAGAGATGGCTGAGCATTATTTTGGGGCTGCTTCTAAACCCTCAGAGTTTTGGCAGGAGCCAAATGGTTCTGAAGAAGATGATGAAGAAGAAGCTTCAGATCATGTGAAAACTGTGGCACAGAAGATACCTGTGAGGAAACAAGGCCCAACAAGCAGATCACACAGTGAGCCAGATCACATAAAGTTTGAAGATTTCGTGCCAGAAGCTGATGAGTTCTGCTGTCCAGGTGATGAAGGCATTTCTGATGAAGAAGATGATGCACCTAGGTTGCCTTGTGGCAGGAAGAGAAAATTGAAGAAGAAGAAGAAGGAGAGAATATGGTATGATTCCTCTAGGCCTGATGCACATGAACAGTTTAGGATTCATTTGTGCTTTCTGAATGTGGTAGAGTTCAGAGAAGCATTGAGAAACTACCATGTTAGGACACTTAGGAACTTTGAGTACCATAGGAATGATCCAAGTAGGATCATAGCCTGGTGCTTAGATAGAAAGCATGGTTGTGAGTTTTATATTACTGCTTCTAAGATTGCCCATGAGTCAACCTTTAGCATCAAAAAGATGAATCTTAATCACACCTGTGGAGCAAGTGGAGAGAACACAAAGGTTACCATGAAGTGGGTTGCAAAGGCTGTTGAGGATACTGTAAGGTCCAATCCTGGTGCAGGTGTTGAGACTATACTGAGTTATACAAAAAAGAAATTAGGAGTACATGTTCCAAAAAGTTTGGCCTACAGGGCAAGGAGGAAAGTAATTGATGTTGTGCAAGGGGATCACAAGCACAATACTACAGGTTAAGAGACTATTTGTAGTGTGTTTTGGACAAAAACCCTGGTAGTAGGTGTGTTGTGACAACAAAGGAATTTGAACTCCACCCAGCACCTACCCCAAGGTTTCATTACATGTTTTACTGTCTGTTTGCTTGTAAGGAGGGGTTCCTAAATGGTTGCAGGCCTTTCATAGGTAAATCTAGTCTGTATAGTGCTTAAATAGGGATTGCATTACATGTTATTGCTTACTAATGGCTTAAAATGCAGGTCTTGATGGATGCTTCATCAAACTAAGCACTGGACAGCAAATCCTGGCAGCAACAGGGAGGGATGGCAACAACAACATCTTTCCTATTGCATTGTTGTTGTTAACAAGGAGGAGACAGATAGTTGGACTTGGTTTCTTACACAGTTAAGGACAGTAATTGGTAGTGGCAACAAGTTTGGGCCCTACACAATTATGCCAGACAGGCAAAAGGTACAACTACTTCAGTTTGGTTTCTTACACAGTTTGGTTTCTTGCAGTATGTAATGCTTTGTCTACTTACTTCACTAGTTATTAATACAAAATCAATGAGCAGGATCTGCTCAATGCAATAGAGGATGTATTTCCTGATTCCCCTCAAAGATTTTGTTTAAGACACATATATGCCAACTTCCAATCAGCTGGGTTTAGAGGGGATGAATTGAAAAAACATCTAGACCAGGCTGCATATTCTTTCACTAAGCATGGGCATGATTTGGGCATGGAAGCATTGAAGAAAGAGAGTGAGGAGGCATGGAAGTGATTGTCCAACATACCAGTCCATACTTGGGCCAGGCATAGAATGGATACTATATGTAAGACAGACCTTGTTGTAAACAATCTTAGTGAAGTTTTCAACAGGATGATTCTGGATGTTAGGAACAAGCCCATAAGGACAATGCTTGAAGGAATGAGGACAAAACTCATGATCAAGTTTCAGAAGATTAGGGAGAAGACAGAGACATGTAGGTGGGATATCACACCCACTTACTCTGAGATATTGGAGGAGGCCAAGAAGTGGGCAAAATATTGTGATGCATATATGGCTGGACCAGGCATTTGGCAAGTTACAAGTAGTTCAGAGAAGACCTACTGTGTAAACCTAAACAACTACACTTGTGACTGCAGGAGGTGGGATATGACAGCTGTTCCATGTAGTCATGCTATAGCAGTAATGCAGAAGGTCAAGCTACACCCTGAAGATTTTGTCCATGAGTTCTTCAAGAAGCCCCTCTACTGTGAAACCTAGAAGCATATTATATACCCTGTTCTAGGACCTGATTGTTGGCCACACACCATGGGGGATGACATATCTCCTCCACTATTCAAAGAAAAGAAGGGTAAAAAGCAGACAGCAAGGAGGAAAGGACATTTTGAGGTGCCTGCCAAGAAGGATACATCAAGAATTGGGACAGTGACTTGTAGCAATTGCAATATGCAAGGTCACAGATATACCACATGTGGTGTTCCACTGAAACCCAAACTGCAGATGAGAAAGAATAATCACCAGGTATGCATATTGATAAAGAAATTTATGTTTCATAGGCTAGGTGGTTTAATTGAAATTTGCTTTGTTAAATGTGCAGGAGAATAGGTCAGACTACTCTTCATCTATTAGAGCTACTACAGGTGTGGTTCCACCACCACCACCACCACCACCATCAGCACCACCAGCACCATCAACACCATCTAGGAAGAGGCCTGCAGCAGCCACAACTACTCCAGGACCAGCAAAGAGTAACAAGGCAGCTGCTTCTGCTACTCCAACATCTGCCACATCAGCACCTGCCAAGAAGACCAAACCGACCAAGAAGACAAGGGCTCCTAGCACATCTTCACCAGCCAAGAACACAAGGTCATCCATTGCATCTCCAGCAAAGAACACCAGAGCATCAACAGCTAGCAGAGGAGGGGGGTACACAGGTTTCAATGCTCCAAGGCCTGCTGCTCACTCTGAGATGGAGATTGGGTCCAAGAGGGTTAGGAAGCCAACTGGAAAGTGGAAGGCATATTTCACTGCTAGTGGTAACTATTGAGCTTTCTGAAAAGTTGTCTTGTTTGCACTGTATGAGTGCTGAAACCTAAGTGTTTGCTTGCTGAAACCTATGTATTTGTTTGCTGAAACTTGAGTGTTTGCTTCCTAAAACCTATGTATTTGCTTCCTGAAACCTGAGTATTTGGTTCCTGAAACCTATGTGTTTGCATTCTTAAACCTATGTGTTTGCTTGATGAAACCTAAGTGGTTGCATTATGAAACTTGCTTCTTTGTGACTTCTGGGTAGATTCAGACAACATTGATGCAAACATTGATTCATTTATTCAAACATTCATAGATTTCACTATCCAAATATTTTTTCATACAAAGAGTTGTACAGAAATGGAAGGGATACATAGCTCAGACTCTCATTCATACTTAAAAAAAACTACTAGCAACAACTCTCAATCATAACGATCGAAGAAACGACGCCACTTTGCTCTGGTAGAAGGGTGGGGAGCGATTACTACCTGTGCCCTAGCCCACCCGATGATCTTCCCTGAGCTCTTGCGCCTGCCGCCAGGGACAAGAACTGTGAACTCATCTGAGTTGCACTTCTCCAGGATCTTCTCTGCCAGCCTCCTCTTGAACTCCAGCTCCCACTCTTGCACTTCTCCAAGATCTTCTCTGCAAGCCCTTTGCCTCCTCACATCGACTGCTTGCACTGCCTCCTCTTCCTCATCTGTCACCTCCCCAAGCTCTGGATCCATCTAGGGTTTTTTTGAGGTGGGGTGTGGCGGCTGTGTTCTGGAGGGAGGAGGGTGGGTGGAGTAGGCTATTTATGAGCAGTGGAGGGTGGGTGCAGTAGGCCTAGGTTTGTAAATATAACTGGGCCACAAAGCCCAGGTACAAAGCACTAAAAACACATAGCATAAGAGGTTCAAATACATAGCATAGTCCAGCAGTGCTTATCACTAACTCCATAACATAGCATAAGAGGTTCAAATACAGGCAAAACATTCATTACGACTTAGTTCATAACTTAGCATTAAAGGTTCTAGCAGCATAAACTACAGTTCTTAACATTGGCATAGACATAGGCTAGATTAGCTTCACATTCCCCAAAATGTACACCCCATATCTTCACATCAGATTGTTAGGCCACATACTTATAAAGGCCTTGGATGTACTTCACCATCTGCAGAACACACTTCATGAATCAAGGATGGCCTTGATTTTCTCAAGTTTCTCCTTGCTTGCATGCCCATCATTCAGCAGCTCATTCACCACATGCTCAAGCTTGGCCTTCTCTATCTTAAGCAAATCTCTCTCCTGTTCAACCTCCTTCATTGCTTTCCTGGTATTCTTGATAATGTCAGCTTGACTCTGTAAAATGCACCTTTGTTCCTTGGCAAGTTTGAGCTTCTCCATCTGAACCTCCAACCTAGCACTCTCTTCTACCTCTTTCTTCTTCTTCTCAAATTCTTCCTCCTCAACTGCCTTCTGGTAATCCATGTGGTCTGCCCTACCATCCTGCCAATCAAACATCTTGGATACATCTTGGACAAGCTTTGTGTACTCAATGCACAGCTTGTCATTTTCAGTCTTAAGCTTGGCCAAATGCTTCTCATACTTCTGCTTATCAACTACCCTGCCACAATTCTGTTCATGGTACATGTCCCATAGCCTGGACAAGCAATTCTGAAGAATTGGATGCCAGGGCTTGTCAACCCACTCAGTAACACCACAGTTAACACCTTCAGTCTGCATTTGGAAATTGAAATATACATCACTAAGTGCACTCAATTTCATAACAACAAATCATATCAGACTAAGAAACTGAAGGTGAGGCTTAAGTAAACTGAATATGTTGTTTAATATAACTCAAACTATAACTGAAACCCAACCTGCTTGCACAAGTACTTTCACAGATATATGCTTCCTATACATAAGCATTTTTTATAGTAACCATATCCCTCAATACCTTAATACAAGGCATATTGCAGTTCATCCTAAATAATACAGTGTACGTTCAAAAGAGCAACTTGTCAACACAATATTGTGTGGGTTCAGAACATCAACTTGTCAACATAATATTGTGTGGTCATCCTTGTAAATACATGTGTGGGTTCAGAAGAAAATGATTCCAATTAAGGTACTATACCTGCGGCACTGGACAACCATAGAAACGCCTTCCAGTTAAGGTTCCTTCAAATGCCACACACTTAATTGGCCTCATGTGGTGCATCATGCAGGTGGGTTCAGAAAGCTCCAGTTGGCCACAGAAAAGAGGCTCCACGGTGGTGTCAGGGAGCTCCTGCATGAACACATCAACAAAATCACCTTAGCTCACACAACCAGACATAGATCGCAAATCATTTCCCAAATCCAGCAAGAACCCTAACCCTAACCCTAGTTTTCAAGCATACATAAACATAGCTCAAACAGCAACCATAACCCTGCCTACTAAATAACAGTAACCAAAGCTTACCCTAGCTCACCAAGATGAACACTAACCTAATCTAGGTCCTAGATGAACCCTAACCCTAGCTCAGCAGATCGAAAAACTTACCCAAAGAGCCATGTCCATGCTTGTGATGTCGCACTCATCCTCTGAGCTCGTATCCCCGTCATTTCAGGAAGGCATGGCGGCAGTGGAGCTTCCACAACCGCAAGTCGCCGCCGGCGTCAAAGAGCAGAGAGGAGAGGAAAGTGAGAGCGAGAGAGAGATGAGTGCGGGCCGGGGAGCAGAGTGAGAGCAGAGAGAGGGAGGGAGACGACTTAAGGCAGCGAGCGAGCGGGTGCGGTCCGACCGCACCGGTCGGTCCGAGTAACGGCCGTTAACGACCTCGCCGTCACGCGCGGCACTGAGCTGGCCTGACTGGCGGGCCCGGATCGTCAGAAAACGGTTCAAAACGCTAGCAACGGGCGATTTGAGTTTTTTGAGACAGCCGACGAGAAAAATGGTAGGTATCAGTCACAAACAAAAAAGTGGTGGTTTTTTGAAACCCTAGCACGAAAAGTGATAGTTTTATGCTATTTACTCCAAAAATAGAAATAAACCACGGATGGAGACACCTCAACGTTGCCTGAGGGTGACAATAAAAATACCGTTTCAGCAGTGTTAACTGCCATCGACGTCGACACAAAATATTTCAGCGATGTTAACTGCCGTCGACGTGGACACGTGTGTGGTATGCGTTACATAACATCGGTGGAGACAAGCAGAGAGACAGTGCGAAGGAAGCACTCTTTTTTTACGGTTCTGCCGCTAGGGAGGTTCTACTGGAGGTCACACGCGTACTACATCTTCTTGCTTGCTTGTACCCAAGAGGTTAATTAAGTATGCAGGGTGAATCTGCAACGTATCTTTGCTGGTACTGCAAGCACTCTTTACGGTCCTGCCACGCGTATGTACAATATACTCCTGGGCAATTAGCTACTTCCTTCGTTCCATAATATAAATTTTTTTTAACGCTAGTGTAATGTAAAAATTGCTTTTGTATTATAGACGGAAGGAGTAGGATATAGTAAAGGCTGGGTCGTGCTAGGTGAACGATCCACCCAGTAAACCAGTTGAGAACAATTATGCAGTGTACACTCTTGAGTTTACCTTTGCAACTAGGACAAGCACTCCCACGTAAAAAAAGTTGACGAACACACTCCCACGTATGTAAGTTCATGCCACGATGATTCCTGCCCACTTTAAGTAGTAACCTCAGGCAAAAGAAACTTACTAGGGGGGAGTACATTTATGTCGTGGTCAACCAATGCAAACAGGTTGCTTCATGGAAAGACGTTGCGTATCTGTCCAAGCAAGGATTGCATGGGTTCTGACATTGTTGTACACTTGGTGTCCAATTATTTCCCCATGTTGACAAAAGCTTCCACTAGTCACCATTGTAGTAGCACCACTCGTAGATCCTGCAAGCTGCAACAATGATTCATATACGTGGTACTAGTAGTTTATTGTCGCAGGCAAATTGTTCCTTACCTTAATTTTAGTCTAACCAAGCAAATAAGTTAATGATTCTAGCATCCTCGAGGAAAAACATTTTTTTGAATGTGCACGAAGGAAAAAAAAAAGGACCATGGATCTATCACAGGAGCGCGTGAGACGTTTGGTGCATAGTTGAGTTATTTCCCCATTCTGACGCAGTGGCGCATATGTGAGAATAAAAAAGGGGCCTGCAATGCAAAAGTAAGGGTCCAGGGGCATATCTTTGAGAAGAAAAATGAGTTGCGTGCAAAATCCAAATCTCAAAAAAAATTGGACCATTTCTCGATTTGTGCGTGTCATCCTTGCGCAGGGGCCATGCTAATCTTCTCTGTATCGTTCCAATTTTATCGGATGCCCCCGAAGGGACAAGTCTAGTCGCGGCGAGGGGGCTTATAAGCTGGTTTAATCTCCCCTTGTTAGCCGAGGTGGTACTAAACATCAGTCAGCGGGTCTGTTGCTCCCCACGTGGTGCCCCAATATTATTAGCCTCTTGTGGGCCGCATCCTATTACGCGGCCCAATTTGGTGGACAGCCCAGCTAGTTTTTCCCGTTCACATTGACCTGTCATATCATTTTTGCTAAAAAAGGGCTAACGTCATTATTAGTCTAAAAAATCATTGGCTGATCATCGTTCCTCGCTTCTGGACATGGACGCTCAATCTTTTAATCTGTTAGCAGTCACGCGCACTCAGTCTACAAGCATTAAGCAAGCAATTGACTGACGCTGGGCACTGCGGATGGAGGCGATCATACGCCACGTGTCGCGGTGTGCACAGGCGATCCATGGACCAAACGACCTCGCCCCTTAACTTATCCAGTTTCCGATCGAGACGACGACGCCGTGGTTGTCCGTGCTGCCTGCCTACGCTTTCAATTGCGGTACGCGCTTTCAACTAGGGGAACGCGCACATGACACCTGCTTATAATTGTCTTTACGCCAATTGTGTTTTCCTCCCTTCTAACCAAAGATCTACTGCAGATATATACTATACCTGGCACTGGCAGTACGGATGTGGAAGACCAAGCAACGACTCAGACCTCTTTTGGTTCATATGATAGGATTCATAGGAATAGGAATCTTGTAGAAAATGAGATGACATGTATCTCAAATCCTATGAGTAGAAATAGGAAACAAGATGTCATTTGGTTGACACCAATTTTTTTTTTCATTGAGTCTAGGCTTTTTTTTATTTTTCTATGAAATGTGGAGGATAGAAACCAATCCTATGTAAAAATAGGAATCCATTGCTATAAACCAAAGGGCTCTAAAGGAAAAAATCTTATAAAAATTCTATCCTCTAGAATTCCTATGAAATTCCTCTAAACTAAAGAAGGCCTCAGCGTGTATGAGATGACGAGGCCAATATCATGCTTCCGGCACGGCCACTCCGTGGTGACAAAACCCATCATCAAGAACCTTCCAATCGACTGACAACGGACGAACAACTCCAGGATTGACAAGGTCAAACCTTGTCGACGGGCGCCGCCCGTCCGGCCAACGGCCCGTCAGTCCTCGTTTCCTCGGCCTCGACGGCCTGTACCGACCGTGACATAATGACCCTGTTGACCATCATCGTTATACTACGTACTCCTAAACAGTAAACTAAAATACAGCAGAACGGGACGCAGCCACGTAGGAACCCAGAAGGGAGGGAGCTTTGGTTTTTCTTTTTCCTCAAGAGAACGTCGTACGAACCTAGAGCTTAGCTTGTCATCACACCAATGGCGTTTCCTCCGCTTGTTCTTCTGAAATCTAAATATGCGGTTCCATGTTTGGATTGGCACGCATGGACAATTTGAGCATGCTTTTCACGCACTAATTTCAGGTTTTATGCGTGCACGGGGGTGAAACAGTAAAAAATGCAAAAAGGTCAAAGCCTGCCTCTGCCTGCCGATCCAACGGTTACAGGCAGACCAATTGGTGATTCGTTTTTGGAATAGATATCTGCAAGTGTCGATCCACCCGAAAATGTTTTGTCCTAAGAGCATCTCTCTAGCTGATCATAAAAAACAAAGGAGTAAACGGCCGAGTTTACCGGAGTATTTTTTTACTACACTAAGTTCTGATCGGCTCTAGCCGATTTCGTAAATTTAACGAAGTAAAACTTATATATGGCTTAAGCATTTTGTTGAAAACTTGTTATGCGCCTCCTCGGCTAGCGCGCCGATGGTGATCACACCGGCAACGTTGTCACCTCTTCCACTGGTGAGAAAGATCCATCAAAACCACCGGCCCGAACAAATGGGCACCTTTGGGGAGATACGGACGGGCTGCCAATGACGGCGAGTGCTGCCGGCGACGCACAACGCGCACACCGGCTCAAGCTCACCATCGCGCTGCTGGGTGTGGCCATGGTGGGGCCGAGAACAGCGACTCGGAGGCTAGAGGCGGGGAGCTAGGGTGGCCATGGCAGTTCACACCTCCAATGCCACGAGCATGAAGTAGGGGAAGAGGTCAAAGGGTGATGAGCGGAGGAGGCCACCGTCGACGTGAAGGTATTGTGTCCACAACAGCAAGGATAGGAACGTGGTGCTGGTGCTGTTGCCTTTGTTGCCGGCGCCTGAGGCCGCTAGCGCCAACCACCTCGCTGTCGTCCCGTTCGCATGCGGCATCGCCGTGTTCTGCTTCGAGGCCGTCAGCTGGGTGGGTGCAGAGCCGCTGGCGTGGCAGCTTCGTCGAGCGGGCAGGTGGGTTCTCGCCGCCGCTGGGACGGGAGGGGGAAGTGGTCGTGCGACAGAAAAATTACTTTGCGCAGTCGCGGCTGAGTATCTTTAGGCGCCCGTTAGTAGAGGAGTAAATCTTTTATTCCCTTATACGGTTTAGGAGTTCGGTTAGATCTCGCTTAGAGGAGTAAAATTTTGATAGCCATTTTAGGGGATCAAGGCTAGATATGCTCTAAGTTAGAACTTAGTTTTGTTGAGACCAATTCTTTGGTGAAAACGGTCGACTTTGTGCAAAGTCATCTGGCCGCCCAATTCTATAACGCTAGTGGTTGGGGCGTCACCCTGTGGTGTTGCTTGAGGGAAAGTTGTGCACATGTTTGCATTTAAAAAATAGACGGAGTCTTCACCTTCATCTAGGAAAACATTTTAAAAAATTCTCACCTTCATCTAGAAAAAGAAGAAAGAAAATAAAAAACATCAACGCAGCCTACCAGGAAGGGCCACTTTTTCTTAGCTCTTCATTAAAAAAAATGTGTGAGGTCATCATCTCCATGTAAAAAACATTTAAAAAAATGCCTCATCTTCATCTAAAATTAATATTCCAAAAGCTTTTTCATCATCGCCTACCAGCTTGCGCCACATGGCATAGCTGGTTGGCCGCTCTTCACGCGGCGTTTAATGAGTTTAATAATGTGTGTTGTTTATACGGTGACTTCCATGGACACACCACACACAGAGATATGACAATTCTACTCATCACAACAAAAAAGAAAATTAAACTACTAAAACAATGGACGCGCAGGCTAGAAGGAAGCTACAAATGGCAGTGTCATTTTGCAATCAAGCACAAAGTGTCCGTATGATTTGTGGATGTAAAGTGTTGGAAGGGAGAGAGGGTTTTGGTGGAATTGTCGTTTTATTGCTTGAGTCTCATGGGCATATATATAGGAGTACATGATCATCTTGGAGTACAAGGCAAGGTAGAATAATATCCTACGCTATCCTAGCTTTCCTAATAATCACGATACTCAACATCCCCCCGCAGTCACAACGGTAGCGACGCAGACGATGAGACTGGAGAAGAATCCGACGGCAAGCCGACGGACATCCCCCCACAGTCGTAATGGTCGACGCATCGCGGAGTCGTGGCTGGAGTGGAAACCAACGAGGTTGCTCAAGCAGGCGGTAGCCCTTTGTGCCGTTTGTCGATGTAGCCGAGAGCCGAGGGTGGTGTAGCCATGGTCGAGGTAGCCGCGCGTAGAATGTCGTGGTCGATGTCGAGTCGGGGAGCTGGTGTTGAGGATGTCGCCGTGGAGCCGTGGGCGCAAGAGCGCGCCGAGTTAGCATGGGCGCAGTGGTGTCGAAGTAGTGGTGCGCCAGGAAGAAGACGTTGTTGACGACACGTCGCGGCGGGTTTGCCAAGCCCGGGGACACATCGTAGACGAAGGCACACACCGATGTTGTCAGCACCGGGCATGCGTAGACGGACGAAGACAAAGTTGACGAAGCGCCACACCAGGCTTGCCAGGCTCGGGGAAACATCATGGACGAAGGCACGCATCGGTGTTGCCAGCACCGGGCATGCATAGACGAGGACCTGCACAAGTTGTACGCCATATCAGAGGAGTCGAAGAGGCCAGCAAAGAAGGACTCGACGACGGTTGTGGCGTCAATCAGCGCGGAGCCGATGTCGCCTGCGGTTGTCGAAGTAGACGAAGTGGTCGGGGTAGATGACGGCGACGCTGGCGACGGGCCGGTGCTGGACGAAGACGAAGGAGGTGGGCGGGCGGCGGCGGCTACGTGGGTAGCGGCGGCTACGTGGGTAGCGGCGGCTATGTGGGTAGCGGCGGCGGCGGAGCCCGGCGGCGGTGCTCGAAGTAGGCGAAGAACCCGACAATATGACGAAGACCGGCGTGGACGATGGCGTTCCCGCGCCATGGGAGGTGGCGTGACGCATACCACGGAAAGTCAACGCGCGTGGACGACGAAGTGGACGGTGGGCCGCCGCACTACGTCCCGAAGGGGCGACGCAGCGGCGGCGGGCAGGTCGGGGTGACGGCAGGAAGACCTCGGGGCGGCGACAGGGACCGCGGGCCGCGGCGCGCGGAGGAGCGCGGGTCGGTGCAACCGCGGGGACGGCCTCTGGACGGCGGCGTGGACCGCGTGCCACGCTCGCTACGGCCCGACGGGGCGACGCAGTGGCGGCGCGAGGGTCGGTGCTGCCATGGGGACGACCTGGAGCGGACGGTCTCTGGGTGGCGGTGGACCGCGGGCCGTGGTACTACTGCCCAAAGGGGCGACGCAGCGGTGACGCGGGTCGGTGCAGCTGGGAGAAGAACCACGGGGCGGCGGCGCAGCGGCCCGATGGGGCGACGCAGCGGCAGCCCATTGCTCGATCGGTAGAGGGGCGCGCTGAACTCGGGACGGTCTTCACGGGGCCTGCGGAGGCGCGCGCAACCGACGGGCCAGGTCGGTCGCACGGCGTAGATGAGCGGATCGCGGCGGCGGGCGGGTGATCAATCCGATCGCGCGCGAGGTTGGAGACGCCGCTCGGTGGAGGCGCGGTGACGGCGGATTCTAAGATGAAGCCGGGGGCGGCGGGCGGCAGGGCGGCTATGATTGGCCGCCACATGGCGCGAGGCCACCGGGTCGGGATGATGCAGGTGTCCCGGTCGGAGCAGGGCGGTGACGGCCGGCGTAGATCGACGGGCGGGCCGTCGCACGAAGGACGGTGGTGTAGAGCCGCCGCATGACGCGAGGCCGCCGGGTCGAGGCGACTGGCGGGCCGTCGCAAGGACGCTGCGCGAGGCCGCCGGGTCGTGGCGACCGACAGACAGACGCGCGGACGACGTGCAAGACCGTCGGGTCGGTGAAGAAGCCGGCCGATCACGCCGGTGTTGGAGTAGAGGCGCACGGGATCGACGACAGCGATGGGCGACGCAAACCGGATCACATAGACCGGAAAACCAAAAAAGAGACGCTGATCAAAGCGACCGGCGAGAGAGAGAAAACCCGGATCAAAGGATCAGGGAAAAAGACTCTCTAGGGCAGACGACCAACACGGCCGGCGGACGAACCCTAGGTACGGGCGGCGCGGCCCCTGGCGGCGGTCATGAAGGCCGACCGCCCCGTGGGCGGCGCGCGGGTGCGGAAGCGGCGTCGGCTAGGGTTTAGGATCGGCTTGCGATAGATACCATGTTAGAAGGGACAGAGGGTTTTGGTGGAATTGTCGTTTTATTGCTTGAGCCTCATGGATATATATATAGGAGTACATGATCATCTTGAAGTACAAAAAAAGGTAGAATAATATTCTACGTTATGCTAGCTTTCCTAATAATCACGATACTCAACATAAAGCGAAGTGAATTAGCCCGCCAAGCGCAAGCAAAGACGTCCACGGTTAGCATAAATCCGGCCACCCTCCCGCTCCCACTCCAACCATCTTCCTTCTTCTCTTCTCTCCCTTCGCCCCGAAGCTGCCTGCAGCTATGGCCGCCGCCGCTGCTCGCCGGCAGCCACGTCTAGCCTATAAATCCTCCGTCTCGCCGTATCTAATCTCTACTCAGATCACAAACCGCTGCCGAAACAACTCATCCTCACGCGCACGCGCTTGGACTTCTTCTTTCTTCTAGCTTCTTGCTTGAACCAAGAGACCAAGAGCAGAGCAGAGCCAACCAGCCAGCCAGCAGGCAAGAACCTGTCCGCGCCCATGTCTGTGCAAGTGGCGTCGCCGGCGACGGCGGCGGAGAAGACTTTGGCGACGACGGCGTGGTCGTACCCGTACGTGGAGTACATGGTGCAGTGGGAGCGGCAGGTGGAGCGGCGGCAGCTGTTCCTCCGGAGCTACCACTTCTCCCGCGACGCCGAGATCTCGACCCGCGTGCGCGCGCGCCGGGTCGTCTTAGCCGGGGCGCGACGCCTGCGCCGCGCCGCCGCCAAGGGGCTCCGCCGCCTCCGCACGCGCCTACGCCTGTGCTTCGGCTGGGCCGCGCCAGTGCTCCGCCGACGCTCCACCTCACGCCGGGGCAGCGTCCACGGGTTCCGCTACGGCCGCCTCCCCTGGAAGGCGCCGCCGGCCGCGTCCGTCTGCTTCTGGTAGCCAGGTCGCCAGCGGTGGCGTGGAGAGCTAGGATATAATCGTAGAAAGACAGCCAACACGGCAGCATACTTGTTGAGACGCTGTGAACATCACTGATAGTTCAGCATTTTTGTTTCTTTGGCGCCGGAGCAGAGTCTGGAGTTACAGCTAGTTCAGTGTACAGGCTAGTGTGCCAAGGACAAGTGAGATTGCCTCAGTGGTGCTAATTGCATTTGCAGAAGCTGGGTTCCACTAACATGTAAAGATTTTTGTTTATTTGATTGGCTATTCAGTACAGAATTTGGACATCTGATCGCCGCGGAGTCCGGCATGCTATTCAAGACCGCGTGCACAATGCTTTCTCTGTCCACATGAGGAAGATACAACTCATCCAGTTTGTATGCTAGACAGACTTGCCGTATGTTTGGCTGTTTACACTGGTAGAAAAAAGGCCTGTTGTCCCGGTTCTAGAACCGGGACTAAAGGGTCGGTACTAATGCCCCGTCCCTTTAGTCCCGGTTCAATCCAGAACCGGGACAGATGGGCCTCCACGTGACCTGTGCGCGGAGCCCAGGTAGGAGACCCTTTGGTCCCGGTTGGTGGCACCAACCGGGATCAATAGGCATCCACGCGTCAGCATTTCTGTGGCTGGGGTTTTTGTTTTTTTTTGAAGGGGGGGGGGGGGGGGGTTGGGGTTTTGGGGGTTAATTTAGGTGTTTCATATATTGTGTTAGCTAGCTATAATTAATAGAGAGAAGTGTCATCTCTTATGTTCGTACTTGGTCGACGCTACGTACTATACATACGTATAGAGAGGACTAGACACGCTAGCTAGCTAGTAAGCAAACGAAGGAAACAGAAGATCGTCATGAACATATATGCATACAGAGAGAACTGATATCGACCACCTCTCCTTCTCCGAGAGATTGGTCGAACAACAAGTTCTCATATATTTATCCGACACTACCGGCTACATATATACAATAATTATCTCTTACAAATATAATCATATGGACTCAGGGTCCACATAGTATTCTCCGTCTTCAGCGATCACGTGGTCAAGAAAGAATGCCGCCAATTCCTCTTGAATTGCTCGCATGCGAGCTGGTGCTAGGAGTTCATCCCGCTTCCGAAACATCTAATTTAAAGAAGGGGGTCAATACATATATATATGAATGAATGAAACTCAACACAAATGATGGTAATAAAATAAAATTGTGAATGTTGTTATTTACGTACTTCATATTGTTCGTTGGTGTAGCCCCGCTCACAGGTCGTGTGGCGGATGGACTCGCAAACATAGTATCCACAGAAATCATTCCCTTATTCCTGCCACAAACACTTTACAAGAAATAGAGGTCAATCAAACTGATAAGCAAGAATGCCAAATGGTATTGATGAAACTAGCGCTTGAATCACTAGTAGATGCGCGGAACATGCTACTATAGTACTTACTTTCGGGTGTCTAAATTGCAGCTCCTTCGGCAGTCCCGGAGCTTTTCTGGTGAATTTTCTCCAAACCCTGCCAGACAAAGAAAACAATTACTTGATATATCAGGAAATGAACAAAGTTGCTGATATGGTGGATAATGATCCATTTAACTTACTTCTCGAGTATTTGAGTCATGTCAGCATAGTCCTGGGGATCTTTTCGTCTTGAGTCTAAGACGGTTACTAGTCCCTGCTCAAGCTTAATCTCTAGGAGAATATAGTGGAAACTGCACACGCATGCATAACTCATCAATTACATTACTATAACCTTGACTAATATATAAGGGAAACCGAATATGCACAAGACAGTAATGAAGGAAATATGCCCTAGAGGCAATAATAAAGTTATTATTTATTTCCTTATATCATGATAAATGTTTATTATTCATGCTAGAATTGTATTAACCGGAAACATAATACGTGTGTGAATACATAGACAAACAGAGTGTCACTAGTATGCCTCTACTTGACTAGCTCGTTAATCAAAGATGATTATGTTTCCTAACCATGAACAAAGAGTTGTTATTTGATTAAAGGGATCACATTATTAGGTGAATGATCTGATTGACATGACCCATTCCATTAGCTTAGCACCCGATCATTTAGTATGTTGCTATTGCTTTCTTCATGACTTATACATGTTCCTATGCCTATGAGATTATGCAACTCCCATTTGCCGGAGGAACACTTTGTGTGCTACCAAACGTCACAACGTAAATTGGTGATTATAAAGGTGCTCTACAGGTGTCTTCAAAGGTACATGTTGGGTTGGCGTATTTCGAGATTAGGATTTGTCACTCCGATTGTCGGAGAGGTATCTCTGGGCCCTCTCGGTAATACACATCACATAAGCCTTGCAAGCATTGCGACTAATAAGTTAGTTGCGAGATGATGTATTACGGAACGAGTAAAGAGACTTGCCGGTAACGAGATTGAACTAGGTATTGAGATACCAACGATCGAATCTCGGGCAAGTAACATACCGATGACAAAGGGAACAACGTATGTTGTTATGCAGTCTGACCAATAAAGATCTTCGTAGAATATCTAGGAGCCAATACGAGCATCCATGTTCCGCTATTGGTTATTGACCGGAGACGTATCTCGGTCATGTCTACATTGTTCTCGAACCCGTAGGGTCCGCACGCTTAAGGTTTCGATGACAATTATATTATGAGTTTATGAGTTTTGATGTACCGAAGTTAGTTCGAAGTCCCGGATGTGATCACGGACATGACGAGGAGTCTCGAAATGGTCGAGACATAAAGATTGATATATTGGACGGCTATATTCGGACACCGGAAGTGTCCCGGGTGATTTCGGAGAAAATCGGAGAGCCGGAAGGTTACCGGAACCCCCCGGGAGAAGTAATGGGCCATATGGGCCTTAGTGGAGAGAGAGAGGGGCAGCCAGAGGTGGGCTGCGCGCCTCCTCCCCCTGGTCCGAATTGGACTAGGAAAGGGGGGCGGCGCCCCCCCTTTCCCTCTCCCTCCCCACTTCTTTCCCCCTCCTAGTAGGAGTCCTACTCCTACTAGGAGGAGGACTCCTCCTGGCGCGCCTATAGGGGCCGGCCGGCCTCCTCCCCTTGCTCCTTTATATACGGGGGCAGGGGGGCACCCCTAGACGCACAAGTTGATCCGTGTGATCATATTCTTAGCCGTGTGCGGTGCCCCTCTCCACCATAGTCCTCGTTAATATTGTAGCGGTGCTTAGGCGAAGCCCTGCGATCGTAGTGCGTCAAGATCGTCACCACACCGTCATGCTGACGGAACTCTTCCCCGACACTTTGCTGGATCGGAGTCCGGGGATCGTCATCGAGCTGAACGTGTGCTAAAACTCGGAGGTGCCGTAGTTTCGGTGCTTGATTGGTCGGGCCGTGGAGACGTACGACTACATCAACCAAACGCTTCCGTTGTCGATCTACAAGGGTACGTAGATCACACTCTCCCCTCTCGTTGCTATGCATCACCATGATCTTGCGTGTGCGTAGGAATTTTTTTGAAATTACTACGTTCCCCAACAGTGGCATCCGAGCCTAGGTTTTATATGTTGATGTTATATGCACGAGTAGAACACAAGTGAGTTGTGGGCGATATAAGTCATACTGCTTACCAGCATGTCATACTTTGGTTCGGCGGTATTGTTAGATGAAGCGGTCCGGACCGACATTACGCGTACGCTTACGCGAGACCGGTTCTCCCGACGTGCTTTGCACATAGGTGGCTTGCGGGTGACAGTTTCTCCAACTTTAGTTGAACTGAGTGTGGCTGCGCCCGGTCCTTGTGAAGGTTAAAACAGCACCAACTTGACAAACTATCGTTGTGGTTTTGATGCGTAGGTAAGATTGGTTCTTGCTTAAGCCCGTAGCAGCCACGTAAAACTTGCAACAACAAAGTAGAGGACGTCTAACTTGTTTTTGCAGGGCATGTTGTGATGTGATATGGTCAAGACATGATGCTGAATTTTATTGTATGAGATGATCATGTTTTGTAACCGAGTTATCGGCAACTGGCAGGAGCCATATGGTTGTCGCTTTATTGTATGCAATGCAATCACGCTGTAATGCTTTACTTTATCACTAAGCGGTAGCGATAGTCATGGAAGCATAAGACTAGCGAGACGACAACGATGCTACGATGGAGATCAAGGTGTCGCGCCGGTGACGATGGTGATCACGACGGTGCTTCAAAGATGGAGATCACAAGCACAAGATGATGATGGCCATATCATATCACTTATATTGTTTGCTTGTGATGTTTATCTTTTATGCATCTTATCTTGCTTTGATTGACGGTAGCATTATAAGATGATCTCTCACTAATTATCAAGAAGTGTTCTCCTTGAGTATGCACCGTTGCGAAAGTTCTTCGTGCTGAGACACCACGTGATGATCGGGTGTGATAGGCTCGACGTTCAAATACAACGGGTGCAAAACAGTTACACACGCGGAATACTCAGGTTATACTTGACGAGCCAAGCATATACAGATATGGCCTTGGAACACGGAGACCGAAAGGTCAAGCGTGAATCATATAGTAGATATGATCAACATAATGATGTTCACCAATGAAACTACTCCATCTCACGTGATGATCGGACATGGTTTAGTTGATTTGGATCACGTAATCACTTAGACGATTAGAGGGATGTCTATCTAAGTGGGAGTTCTTTAAGTAAATTAATTGAACCTAAATTTATCATGAAACTTAGTACCTGATAGTATCTTGCTTGTTTATGCTTGATTGTAGATAGATGGCTCGTGCTGTTGTTCCGTTGAATTTTCATGCGTTCCTTGAGAAAGCAAAGTTGAAAGATGATGGTAGCAATTGTTGGAAATATGCCCTAGAGGCAATAATAAATTAGTTATTATTATATTTCCTTGTTCATGATAATCGTTTATTATCCATGCTATAATTGTATTGATAGGAAACTCAGATACATGTGTGGATACATAGACAACACCATGTCCCTAGTAAGCCTCTAGTTGACTAGCTCGTTGATCAATAGATGGTTACGGTTTCCTGACCATGGACATTGGATGTCATTGATAACGGGATCACATCATTAGGAGAATGATGTGATGGGCAAGACCCAATCCTAAGCCTAGCACAAAGATCGTGTAGTTCGTATGCTAAAGCTTTTCTAATGTCAAGTATCATTTCCTTGGACCATGAGATTGTGCAACTCCCGGATACCGTAGGAATGCTTTGGGTGTACCAAACGTCACAACGTAACTGGGTGACTATAACGGTGCACTACAGGTATCTCCGAAAGTGTCGGTTGGGTTGGCACGAATCGAGACTGGGATTTGTCACTCCGTGTAAGCGGAGAGGTATCTCTGGGCCCACTCGGTAGGACATCATCATAATGTGCACAATGTGATCAAGGAGTTGATCACGGGATGATGTGTTACGGAACGAGTAAAGAGACTTGCCGGTAACGAGATTGAACAAGGTATAGGGATACAGACGATCGAATCTCGGGCAAGTACAATACTGCTAGACAAAGGGAATTGTATACGGGATTGATTAAGTCCTTGACATCGTGGTTCATCCGATGAGATCATCGTGGAACATGTGGGAGCCAACATGGGTATCCAGATCCCGCTGTTGGTTATTGGCCGGAGAGGTGTCTCGGTCATGTCTGCATGTCTCCCGAACTGGTAGGGTCTACACACTTAAGGTTCGATGACACTAGGGTTATAAAGGAAGTTTGTATGTGGTTACCGAATGTTGTTTGGAGTCCCAGATGAGATCCCGGACGTCACGAGGAGTTCCGGAATGGTCCGGAGGTAAAGATTTATATATGGGAAGTCCTGTTTTGGTCACCGGAAAAGTTTCGGGGTTTATCGGTAACGTACCGGGACCACCGAGAGGGTCCCGGGGGTCCACCAAGTGGGGCCACCAGTCCCGGAGGCTTGCGTGGGCCAAGAGTGGTGAGGGACCAGCCCCTGAGTGGGCTGGTGCGCCTCCCACAAGGCCCAAGGTGCAGCAAAGGAGGAGAAGGGGAAACCCTAGGCTTAGATGGGCCCTAAGGCCCACCCTAGGGGGCGCCCCCCCTCTCCCCCTCTTGGCCGCCACCCCAAGACCCATCTAGGGCTGCCGCCCCTCTAGGGGTGGGAACCCTAGAGGGGGCGCACCCTCCTCCCCTTCCCCTATATATATGAGGCCTAGGGGCTGCCCAATACACGCGATCTGATCTCTGCCTGTTGGTGCAGCCCTCCCTCTCTTTCTCCTCATATCTCGCGGTGCTTGGCGAAGCCCTGCAGGATTGCCACGCTCCTCCATCACCACCACGCCGTTGTGCTGCTGCTGGATGGAGTCTTCCTCAATCTCTCCCTCTCTCCTTGCTGGATCAAGGCATGGGAGACGTCACCGGGCTGTACGTGTGTTGAACGCGGAGGTGCCGTCCATTCGGCACTTGGTCATCGGTGATTTGGATCACGACGAGTACGACTCCATCAACCCCGTTCACTTGAACGCTTCCGCTTAGCAGTCTACAAGGGTATGTAGATGCACTCTCCTTCCCCTCGTTGCTAGTCTCTCCATAGATAGATCTTGATGACATGTAGGAAAATTTTGAATTTCTGCTACGTTCCTCAACAGTGGCATCATGAGCCAGGTTTATGCGTAGATTCTATGCATGAGTAGAACACAAAGAAGTTGTGGGCGTTGATTTTGTTCAATATGCTTGCCGTTACTAGTCTTATCTTGATTCGACGGTATTGTGGGATGAAGCGGCCCGGACCAACCTTACACGTATGCTTACGTGAGACCGGTTCCACCGACAAACATGCACTAGTTGCATAAGGTGGCTGCCGGGTGTCTGTCTCTCCCGCTTTAGTCGGGTCGGATTCGATGAAAAGGGTCCTTATGAAGGGTAAATAGCAATTGGCATATCACGTTGTGGTTTTGCGTAGGTAAGAAATGTTCTTGCTAGAAACCCATAGCAGCCACGTAAAACATGCAAACAACAATTAGAGGACGTCTAACTTGTTTTTGCAGGGTATGCTATGTGATGTGATATGGCCAAAAGGATGTGATGAATGATATATGTGATGTATGAGATTGATCATGTTCTTGTAATAGGTATCACGACTTGCATGTCGATGAGTATGACAACCGGCAGGAGCCATAGGAGTTGTCTTTATTTATTTATGACCTGTGTGTCAACTTAAACGTCATGTAATTACTTTACTTTATTGCTAAAGCGTTAGCCATAGTAGTAGAAGTAATAGATGACGAGACAACTTCAAGAAGACACGATGATGGAGATCATGATGATGGAGATCATGGTGTCATGCCGGTGACAAGATGATCATGGAGCCCCAAGATGGAGATCAAAGGAGCTATATGATATTGGCCATATCATGTCACTATTATTTGATTGCATGTGATGTTTATCATGTTTATACATCTTATTTGCTTAGAACGACGGTAGTAACTAAGATGATCCCTCATTACAATTTCAAGAATGTGTTCTCCCCTAACTGTGCACCGTTGCTAAAGTTCGTCATTTCGAAGCACCACGTGATGATCGGGTGTGATAGATCCTTACGTTCACATACAACGGGTGTAAGACAGTTTTACACATGCAAAACACTTAGGGTTAACTTGACGAGCCTAGCATGTACAGACATGGCCTCGGAACACAAGAGACCGAAAGGTCGAGCATGAGTCGTATGGTAGATACGATCAACATGAAGATGTTCACCGATGATGACTAGTCCGTCTCACGTGATGATCGGACACGGCCTAGTTGACTCGGATCATGTAATCACTTAGATGACTAGAGGGATGTCTATCTGAGTGGGAGTTCATAAGATGAACTTAATTATCCTGAACATAGTCAAAAAGGGGCTTCACAAATTATATCTCGCGCTTCAGTTCTACTGTTTAGATATGTTCCTAGAGAAAATTTAGTTGAAAGTTGATAGTAGCTATTATGCGGACTAGGTCCGTAAACTGAGGATTGTCCTCATTGCTTCATAGAAGGCTTATGTCCTTAATGCACCGCTCAGTGTGCTGAACCTCGAACGTCGTCTGTGGGTGTTGCGAACATCTGACATACACATTTTGATAACTACGTGATAGTTCAGTTAAACGGTTTAGAGTTGAGGCACCGAAGACGTTTTGAAACATCGTGAAACATATGAGATGTTTCGAGGGCTGAAATTGGGATTTCGGGCTCGTGCCCACGTCAAGAGGTATAAGACCTCCGACGATTTTCTTAGCCTACATACTAAGGGAGAAAAGCTCAATTGTTGAGCTTGTGCTCAGATTGTCTGAGTACAACAATCATTTGAATCAAGTGGGAGTTGATCTTCTAGATAAGATAGTGATGTTTCTCCGAAGTCATTACCACCAAGCTGCTAGAGCTTCGTGATGAACTATAATATATCGGGGACATATATGATGATCCTTGAGATATTCGCGATGTTTGACACCGCAAAAAGTAGAAATCAAAAGGGAGCATCAATCGTTGATGGTTAGTAAAACCACTAGTTTCAAGAAGGGCAAGGGCAAGAAAGGGATACTTCATGGAACAACAAATCAGTTGCTGCTCTAGTGGAGAAACCCAAGGTTGAACCCAAACCCGAGACTGAGTGCTTCTGTAATAAGGGGAACAACCACTGGAGCAGAATTACCCTAGATACTTGGTAGATGAGAAGGCTATCGATAGAAGTATATTGGATATACATTATGCTAATGTGTACTTTACTAGTACTCCTAGTAGCACCAGGGTATTAGATACCGGTTCGGTTGCTAAGTGTTAGTAACTCGAAATAAAAGCTACGGAATAAATGGAGACTAGCTAAAGGTGAGCTGACGATATGTGTTGGAAGTATTTCCAAGGTTGATCAAATATCGTACGCTCCCTCTACCATCGAGATTGGTGTTTGCGTTGAGCATAGACATGATTGGATTATGTCTATCGCAATGCGGTTATTCATTTAAGGAGAATAATGGTTACTCTGTTTATTTGAATAATACCTTCAATGGTCTTACACCTAAAATGAATGGTTTATTGAATCTCGATCGTAGTGATACACATGTTCATGCCAAAAGATAGTAATGATAGTACCACCTACTTGTGGCACTGCCACGTAAGTCATATCGGTATAAAACGCATGAAGAAGCTCCACGTTGATGGATCTTTGGGCTCACTCGTTTTTGAAAAGTTTGAGACATGCGAACCATGTCTATTGGTGTATATGCATGAAGAAACTCCATGCAGATGGACCGTTTGAACTCACTTGATTTTGAATCACTTGAGACATGCAAATCATACCACATGGGCAAGATGACTGAAAGCCTCGGTTTCAGTAAAATGGAACCAGAAAGCAACTTGCTGGAAGTAATACATTTTGATGTGTGCAGTCCAATGAGTGCTGAGGCGTGTAGTGGATATCGTTATGTTCTTACTTCACAGATGATTTGAGTAGATGTTGAGTATATTTACTTGATGAATCACGAGTCTGAATTATTGAAAGGTTCAAGTGATTTCAGGGTGAAGTTGAAAGATCATCGTGACAAGAGGATAAAAGATCTATGATATGATCATAGAGATGAATATCTGAATTACGAGTTTGGCACAGAATTAAGACATTGTGGAAATTGTTTCACAACTAATACAGCCTGGAACACCATAGTGTGATGGTGTGTCCGAACATCATAACTGCACCCTATTGGATATGATGCATACCATGATGTCTCTCATTGAATTACCACAATAGTTTTATGGGTTAGGCATTAGAGACAACCACATTCACTTTAAATAGGGCACCACGTAATTCCGATGAGATGACACCGTATGAACTATGGTTTAGAGAAACCTAAGCTGTCATTTCTTAAAAGGTTTGGGGCTGCGACGCTTATGTGAAAAAGTTTCAGGCTGATAAGCTTGAACCCAAAGCGGATAAATGCATCTTCATAGGACATCCAAAAACAGTTGGGTATACCTCCTGTCTCAGATCCGAAAGCAATAAGGGATTGTTTCAAGAATCGGGTCCTTTCTCGAGGAAAAGTTTCTCTCGAAAGAATTGAGTGGGGAATGGTGGAGACTTGATGAGGTTATTGGACCATCTCTTCAACTAGTGTGTGGCAGGGCACACGGAGTTGTTCCTGTGGCACCCACACCAATTGAAGTGGAAGCTTGTGATAGTGATCATGAAACTTCAGATCAAGTCACTACCACCAAGCTACAAGAGCTTCGTGATGAACTATAATATGCAAGGGATGAATAAGACTATTCCTGAGCTCTTCGCAATGCTGAAAGCTGCGGAGGTAGAAATCAAGAAGGAGCATCAAGTGTTGATGGTCAACAAGACCACTAGTTTCAAGAAAAAAGGGCAAAGTAAAGAAGAAGGGGGACTTCAAAAAGAACAGCAAGCAAGTTGCTACTCAAGAGAAGAAACCCAAACCTGGACCTAAGCCTGAAACTGAGTGCTTCTACTGCAAGTAGACTGGTCACTGGAAGCGGAACTGCCCCAAGTATTTGGTGGATAAGAAGGATGGCAAGGTGAACAAAGGTATATGTGATATACATGTTATTGATGTATACCTTACTAATGCTCGCAGTAGCACCTGGGTATTTGATACTGGTTCTGTTGCTAATATTTGCAACTCGAAACAGGGACTACGGATTAAGCGAAGATTGGCTAAGGACGAGGTGACGATGCGCGTGGGAAACGGTTCCAAAGTCGATGTGATCGCAGTCGGCACGCTACCTCTACATCTACCTTCAGGATTAATATTAGACCTAAATAATTGTTATTTGGTGCCAGCGTTAAGCATGAACATTATATCTGGATCTTGTTTGATGCGAGACGGTTATTCATTTAAATCTGAGAATAATGGTTGTTCTATTTATATGAGTAATATCTTTTATGGTCATGCACCCTTAAAGAGTGGTCTATTTTTATTGAATCTCGATAGTAGTGACACACATATTCATAGTGTTGAAGCCAAAAGATGCAGAGCTGATAATGATAGTGCAACTTATTTGTGGCACTGCTGTTTAGGTCATATCAGTGTAAAGCGCATGAAGAAACTCCATACTGATGGACTTTTGGAACCACTTGATTATGAATCACTTGGTACTTGCGAACCGTGCCTCATGGGCAAGATGGCTAAAACACCGTTCTCCGGTACTATGGAGAGAGCAACAAAATTGTTGGAAATCATACATACAGATGTATGTGGCCCGATGAATATTGATGCTCGTGGCGGATATCGTTATTTTCTCACCTTCACAGATGACTTAAGCAGATATGGGTATATCTACTTAATGAAACATAAGTCTGAAACGTTTTAAAAGTTCAAAGAATTTCAGAGTGAAGTTGAAAATCATCGTAACAAGAAAATAAAGTTTCTACGATCTGATCGTGGAGGAGAATATTTGAGTTACGAGTTTGGTGTACATTTGAAACAATGCGGAATAGTTTCGCAACTCACGCCACCCGGAACACCACAGCGCAATGGTGTGTCCGAACGTCGTAATCGTACTTTACTAGATATGGTGCGATCTATGATGTCTCTTACTGATTTACCGCTATCGTTTTGGGGATACGCTCTAGAGACAACCGCATTCACGTTAAATAGGGCACCATCAAAATCCGTTGAGACGACGCCTTATGAACTGTGGTTTGGCAAGAAACCAAAGTTGTCGTTTCTGAAAGTTTGGGGCTGCGATGCTTATGTGAAAATGCTTCAACCTGATAAGCTCGAACCCAAATCAGAGAAATGTGTCTTCATAGGATATCCAAAGGAGACTATTGGATACACCTTCTATCATAGATCCGAAGGCAAGACTTTTGTTGCTAAGTTCGGAAACTTTCTGGAGAAGGAGTTTCTCTCGAAAGAAGTGAGTGGGAGGAAAGTAGAACTTGACGAGGTAACTGTACCTGCTCCCTTATTGGAAAGTAGTGCATCACAGAAAACTGTTTCAGTGACACCTACACCAGTTAGTGAGGAAGCTAATGATGATGATCATGAAACTTCAGAACAAGATACTATTGAACCTCGTAGATCAACCAGAGTGAGATCCGCGCCAGAGTGGTACGGTAATCCTGTTATGGAAGTCATGCTACTAGATCATGATGAACCTACGAACTATGAAGAAGCGATGGTGAGCCCAGATTCCGCAAAATGGCTTGAAGCCATGAAATCTGAGATGGGATCCATGTATGAGAACAAAGTATGGACTTTGGTTGACTTGCCCGATGATCAGCAAGCAATTGAGAATAAATGGATCTTCAAGAAGAAGACTGACGCTGACGGTAATATTATTGTCTACAAAGCTCAACTTGTCGCAAAAGGTTTTTGGCAAGTTCAAGGGATTGACTACGATGAGACCTTCTCACCCGTAGCGATGCTTAAGTCTGTCCGAATCATGTTAGCAATTGCCGCATTTTATGATTATGAAATTTGGCAGATGGATGTCAAAACTGCATTCCTGAATGGATTTCTGGAAGAAGAGTTGTATATGATGCAACCGGAAGGTTTTGTCGATCTAAAGGGAGCTAACAAAGTGTGCAAGCTCCAGCGATCCATTTATGGACTGGTGCAAGCCTCTCGGAGTTGGAATAAACGCTTTGATAGTGTGATCAAAGCATTTGGTTTTATACAGACTTTTGGAGAAGCCTGTATTTACAAGAAAGTGAGTGGAAGCTCTGTAGCATTTCTGATATTATATGTGGATGACATATTACTAATTGGAAATGATATAGAATTTCTGGATAGCATAAAGGGATACTTGAATAAGAGTTTTTCAATGAAAGACCTCGGTGAAGATGCTTACATATTAGGCATTAAGATCTATAGAGATAGATCAAGACGCTTAATTGGACTTTCACAAACCACATACCTTGACAAAGTTCTGAAGAAGTTCAAAATGGATCAAGCAAAGAAAGGGTTCTTGCCTGTGTTACAACGTGTGAAGTTGAGTAAGACTCAATGCCCGACCACTGCAGAAGATAGAGAGAATATGAAAGATGTTCACTATGCTTCAGCCATAGGCTCTATCATGTATGCAATGCTGTGTACCAGACCTGATGTGTGCCTTGCTATAAGTCTAGCAGGGAGGTACCAAAGTAATCCAGGAGTGGATCACTGGACAACGGTCAAGAACATCCTGAAATACCTGAAAAGGACTAAGGATATGTTTCTCATATATGGAGGTGACAAAGAGCTCATCGTAAAAGGTTACGTTGATGCAAGCTTTGACACTGATCCGGACGATTCTAAATCGCAAACCGGATACGTGTTTACATTAGACGGTGGAGCTGTAAGTTGGTGCAGTTCTAAAAAAAGCGTTGTAGCAGGATCTACATGTGAAGCGGAGTACATAGCTGCTTTGGAAGCAGCAAATGAAGGAGTCTGGATGAAGGAGTTCATATCCGATCTAGGTGTCATACCTAGTGCATCGGGTCCAATGAAAATCTTTTGTGACAATACTGGTGCAATTGCCTTGGCAACGGAATCCAGATTTCACAAGAGAACCAAGCACATCAAGAGACGCTTCAATTCCATCTGGGATCTAGTCCAGGTGGGAGACATAGAGATTTGCAAGATACATACGGATCTGAATGTTGCAGACCCGTTGACTAAGCCTCTTCCATGAGCAAAACATGATCAACACCAAGGCTCCATGGGTGTTAGAATCATTACTGTGTAATCTAGATTATTGACTCTAGTGCAAGTGGGAGACTGAAGGAAATATGCCCTAGAGCCAATAATAAAGTTATTATTTATTTCCTTATATCATGATAAATGTTTATTATTCATCCTAGAATTGTATTAACCGGAAACATAATACATGTGTGAATACATAGACAAACAGAGTGTCACTAGTATGCCTCTACTGGACTAGCTCGTTAATCAAAGATGGTTATGTTTCCTAACCATGAATAAAGAGTTATTATTTGATTAACGGGATCACATCATTAGGTGAATGATCTGATTGACATGACCCATTCCATTAGCTTAGCACCCGATCGTTTAGTATGTTGCTATTGCTTTCTTCATGACTTATACATGTTCCTATGACTATGAGATTATGCAACTCCCGTTTGCCGGAGGAACACTTTGTGTGCTACCAAACGTCACAACGTAAATTGGTGATTATAAAGGTGCTCTACAGGTGTCTCCAAAGGTACATGTTGGGTTGGCGTATTTTGAGATTAGGATTTGTCACTCCGATTGTCGGAGAGGTATCTCTGGGCCCTCTCGGTAATACACATCACATAAGCCTTGCAAGCATTGCGACTAATAAGTTAGTTGCGAGATGATGTATTACGGAACGAGTAAAGAGACTTGCCGGTAACAAGATTGAACTAGGTATTGAGATACCAACGATCGAATCTCGGGCAAGTAACATACCGATGACAAAGGGAACAACATATGTTGTTATGCGGTCTGACCGATAATGATCTTCGTAGAATATGTAGGAGCCAATATGAGCATCCAGGTTCCGCTATTGGTTATTGACCGGAGACGTGTCTCGGTCATGTCTACATTGTTCTCGAACCCGTAGGGTCCGCACGCTTAAGGTTTCGATGACAGTTATATTATGAGTTTATGAGTTTTGATGTACCGAAGTTAGTTCAGAGTCCCGGATGTGATCACGGACATGACGAGGAGTCTCGAAATGGTCGAGACATAAAGATTGATATATTGGACGGCTATATTCGGACACCGGAAGTGTTCCGGGTGATTTCGGAGAAAACCGGAGAGCCGGAGGGTTACCGGAACCCCCTCCCGGGAGAAGTAATGGGCCATATGGGCCTTAGTGGAGAGAGAGAGGGGCAGCCAGAGGTGGGCTGCGCGCCTCCTCCCCCTGGTCCGAATTGGACTAGGAGAGGGGGGCGCCCCCCCCCCTTTCCCTCTCCCTCCCCACTTCTTTCCCCCTCCTAGTAGGAGTCCTACTCCTACTAGGAGGAGGACTACTCCTGGCGCGCCTATAGGGGCCGACCGGCCTCCTCCCCTTGCTCCTTTATATACGGGGGCAGGGGGGCACCCCTAGACACACAAGTTGATCCGTGTGATCATATTCTTAGCCGTGTGCGGTGCCCCCCTCCACCATAGTCCTCGATAATATTGTAGCGGTGCTTAGGCGAAGCCCTGTGACGGTAGTGCATCAAGATCGTCACCACGCCGTCGTGCTGACGGAACTCTTCCCCGACACTTTGCTGGATCGGAGTCCGGGGATCGTCATCGAGCTGAACGTGTGCTAGAACTCGGAGGTGCCGTAGTTTCGGTGCTTGATCGGTCGGGCTGTGGAGACGTACGACTACATCAACCAAACGCTTCCGTACAAGGGTACGTAGATCACACTCTCCCCTCTCATTGCTATGCATCACGATGATCTTGCGTGTGCGTAGGAAATTTTTTGAAATTACTACGTTCCCCAACAAGTAACACTCACTTGAAGTTGTAAGGAAAGAGTATTATATCTTTGTTTTCATTTATTACCAACGATCGTAGCAAGTTGGCCTCGGTAGCTGCGGCATGAAATTTAACCTGAGTTGCATCTATGAGATATGTGTTAATGAACCCAATATCACCGACTTGTCTTTTCTTCAATTCGGCGATCTTCAATCTGCATAATATAGTGAGGATGATTATAAATACATGCAATGAAAGAGCTGAGCTATATAGAGAGACTTAATGACAGAAGTAGTACTACTTACAGACAGTAGCAGGCGATCGTTGTTTTATCGAGGGCCAATTGATTGAAAAACTGAAAGAACTCCTCAAACGGAATAGGCAACAGTTCAATTCCAACGAGGTCATGCTCCTTTTTAACTTTCACATACAAAGTACTCCTCCCCCCAGAGTCTCTGCAGATTTTCAAGTACCAATCATGCAATCTTCGCATCATCGTTGACAGAGATCTTTCATTTTTGACGAGAGGCTTCCCGTACTCGTATCTTTGTATCTGCACCTCCATGAAATCATAATGTACATCGTTGGGCAGGTAATCGCCAACATTTCTATAACCGGGCACCATCCTCGGATCATTAGCGACGTTGTCGCTAGGCACCTTGAGCGGGGGGCACGATTGCTTCGCTTGTTTGCCGAGCTGGGCAATTTGTTTCCCAGCTCATCGTTCTTTCAGCCTTTGATCACTGACAGTACTTCCCGACCGCTCCGCTTCGGCAAATTCCTTTCCAATAATGCACTCATAGTTTCCTTTTGGCGGAGACTTGGGTGGTTTTGTCAGGGCAGCCAGAGTGCGCTTCGCTTTCACCGGATCTACCTTCTCCTCCGGAGGTGGATGTTTCTTTGCTTTCACCCCTTCAAAGTAGTTCCTCACTTCTTCTCGTGCGATCTCGGCGTTCTCCTCCGGGGTCCTCTCGTATGGTAACTTTTGTGGAGTCTTCAGAGAAGGACCAAATCTGTATTTCCTCCCGCCTCTGGCTGTACTGCTAGATGCCGGCCGAGCAGATGGAGCGGTTGTCTTCTTTACTTGCTTACGAGGCGGAGGAGAAGGACTACAACGCACCGGAGCAACCGGAGCGGCGGTATGTCTCTTCCGCCCTTGCTGACGAGGCGGAGAAGGAGGAGGCTGGCTGCTCGGGCGCGTCGGCGCAGGTGGAGAAGGAGGCGGAGTGCCGCCACGCGCTGGAGAAGGAGCCAGTCGAGTGCCCTGATCGTCACTCACCGGAGGAGGAGGCGGTGGAGGAGGCGGAGTGCCCTGACTCGCCGGAGGAGGAGGCGGTGGAGGAGGCGGAGTGCCCTGACTTGCCGAAGGAGGAGGAGGAGGCGGAGGCGTCCAGTTTGGAAGGTTGATGATCTCCTTCCGCCATAGGCATGGAGTCTTCAGAGCAGACCCCAGCCTAGTCTCCCCTTCACCGGTAGGGTGGTCAAGCTGGAGGTCCTCAAATCCCTCCGTTATTTCATCCACCATCACCCTAGCATATCCTTCTGGAATCGGTCGGCAGTGAAAAGTTGCACCGGTTTCAGTAGGATAAACAGAGCCAACAGCCGTCTTGACCTTCAAATTCATCCATTGCGTCATAAGGTGGCAATTTTGAGATTCCGTGATAGCATCCACGGGATAGCTGGCAGGAGCCGTCAAGGCATGCTCCGGCTGAAGCAGCTCGGTGGAAGCCACGCTGCTTCTCCGCTGAGATGGCGGGGTAGCTTTGGGGGAAGCTTCGGCAGTACGTTTGCTGCGATTTGCTTCTCGTTCCTCTATCTCTTGTACCCTTGCTTGCAGCGCCTACATTTGGGTCTGCTGCACTTTTTTCCTCCTCTCATGGGATTTGTAACCGCCTGCGTCCGGAAACCCAACCTTCCACGGAATGGAGCCTGGCGTGTCTCGTGTCCGTCCAGGGTGCTCAGGATTCCCAAGGGCCATTGTGAGCTCGTCGTTCTCTCTGTCTGGAAAGAACGTCCCTTGCCGCGCTGCTTCGATATAGTGCTGAAGCTTCCTGACTGGTATGTCCATTTGATCGTTCATCCAAATGCACTTCCATGTTACAGGGTCCAAGGTTCCGCCAGCCCTGAAGAACCAAGTCCGGCAACGGTCTGGCCAGTTAATTGTCTCTGGTTCGATCCCTTTATCAACCAGATCATTCTCAGTCTTGGCCCACTTAGGCCGGGCTACAAGGTAGCCACCTGACCCCGTGCGATGGTGATGCTTCTTCTTCGCAGCATTTTGCTTGTATGTCGCCGACATCTTCTTACTCTTTTCCGATGTCTTGTGGGCCACAAATGCGGGCCAGTGATCTCTGATCTTCTCATATCTGCCCTTGAATTCTGGTGTCTCATTATTTTCGACAAACTTATTCAGCTCTTTCTTCCACCTCCTGAATAGTTCCGCCATCCTCTTAAGAGCAAAAGACTTGATTAATTGCCCTTTAACTGGCTTCTCTGGATTATCCTCTGGCGGTAGGGTGAAATTTGACTTCAGCTCGGTCCAAAGATTATTTTTCTGCATATCATTGACATAAGACACCTCAGGGTCTTCTGTAGCCGGCTTAAACCATTGCTGGATGCTGATCGGGATCTTGTCCCTAACCAGAACCCCACACTGAGCAACAAATGCGTTCTTTGTTCGGATGGGTTCAATCGGTTGGCCATCGGGCGCGATTGCTATGATCTCAAACCTTTCATCCGAGCTCAACTTTTTCTTCGGGCCTCGTCTCTTTACCGAAGTTGTGCTCGATCCGGAGGGCTAGAAAAAAGAACAAAGACTTAATTAATATGTGTACATACCAAAACAATGAATGCATCAATTAGCTACTCAGCAGAAGATTAACTAATATATATACCTGGACGGACTCGGTTCGGTCACCGGAGACGTCATCACGGTCTCCTTCTTGCACCGGCATTGGGTCACCGGATCCGTCCTCACGGTCTCCTTCTTGCACCGGCATTAGGTCACCGGAGCCATCATAATCATAGCCAGCTGCTTCCAGACCATCGGTGTCATTGAGAAGCAACGAGCAGACGGCATCACTTCCTCGTGCGATTATGTCCCCCAACAACTCTTCTTGTACTTCGTCTCGGGCGGTGTCCATAGTTTCTACAAATATTGACAACATGGCAATTATTATTCAAACATGACAGATGGATGTATTAGTGGCAAACGTAGAACTAATATTAATTAGTGGCCTCGACGCTGCTTCTCTAGGGTTTGGGGTGGCCTCGACGCTGCTTCTCTAGGGTTTGGGGTGGCCTCGACAATGCTTCAAGGATAAAAAAAGAGGAAGAAGAAGAAAAAAAGAGGAGAAGAAAGAATAGAGGAGTAAAGAGGAGAAGAAAGAATAGAGGAGTAGAACTCCTCTATTCTTTCTTCTCCTCTTTTTTTCTTCTTCTTCCTCTTTTTTTATCGGGAACAAGGGTCGTCGAGGGTCACCGAGCGGTAGAGGAAACCCTAAATAGCAAGTATCGTGGGTGTGAGATACATATGGCCGTCGGTGTCGGACACTACATCCACGTCCCACAAGTGACGTGGGCGTCGAAGCCCGCGCCACTTGTGGGACGTGGATGTAGTGTCCGACAACGACGGTACATGTATCTCACACCGACGATACTTTCTATTTAGGGTTTCTCTTGTACCACTCGGCGACCCTCGACGACCATCGTTCCCGATAAAATAAAGAGGAAGAAGAAGAAAAAAGAGAAGAAGAGGAAGAAGAAGAAAAAAAAGAGAAGAGGAAATCTTTCTTCTCCTCTCTTTTTCTTCTTCTTTTCTTCTTCTCTTTTTTTCTTCTTCTTCCTCTTTATTTTATCGGAAACGAGGGTCATCGAGGGTCAGGGTCGCCGAACGGTAGAGGAAACCCTAAATAGCAAGTATCGTGGGTGTGAGATACATGTGGCCGTCGGTGTCGGACACTACATCCATGTCCCACAAGTGACGTGGGCGTCAAAGCCCGCGCCACTTGTGGGACGTGGATGTAGTGTCCGACACCGGCGGTACATGTATCTCACACCGACGATACTTTCTATTTAGGGTTTCTCCTCTACCGCTCGGCAACCCTCGACGACCCTCGTTCCTGATAAAATAAAGAGGAAGAAGAAGAAAAAAAGAGGAGAAGAAAGAATAGAGGAGAAGAACTCCTCTATTCTTTCTTCTCCTCTTTTTTCCTTCTTCCTCTTCTTTTTTTATCCTCTTCTTCCTCTCATGTTCGAGAGGATCGCCGAGGGGTCGGGAGGTTGCCTAGTGTCAAAGGATTCAACAAAACCATGTCTTCATCATTAGGCGAAAGTAACAGGTGCATGATAGTACGAAGCTCTCCAAAGTTATTTTGGAACGGAGTCCTAGATAGGACAATTCGCTTTTTGGTACAAAGTTCAGCAAGAACCTTCCAAATATCGTTATTTGGATGGCCTTTGCTGAAATTCATACAAAAAGGCAAATTATCCTATCCGGGACACCATTCCAAAATAACTTTGGAGGACTTCGTCATGCCCTGGTTACTTCCGGCTAATGATGAAGCCATGGATTTCTTTAATACTTTGACACTAGGAAACCTCTCTCGACCCCTCGGCGATCCCCGACCCCTCGAACCCTCGACGACCCTGGAACCCTCGACCCCTAGACGACCCTGGAACCCTCGACCCTCGATCCCTCGACCCTACAGAACCCTCGAACCCTCGACCCTTAAACCCTCGACCCTTGACCCCTTATGAAGAGGAAGAAGAAGAAAAAAAGAGGAGAAGAAGAAAGAATAGAGGAGAAGAAGTTTTCTTCTCCTCTATTCCTTCTTCTTCTCCTCTTTTTTTTCTCCTCTTCTTCCCGACCCTCGCCCCCTCGAACACTTGGCGACCCTCGACCCTCTACCCTAGCTAGTTCCCGACCCTCGCCCCCTCGATCCTTCGAACACTCGGCAACCCTCGACCCTCTACCCTAGTTAGTTCCCGACCCTCGCCCCCACGAACCCTCAAACACTCGGTGACCCTCGAACCCTCGGCGACCCCCTCCCCCCATCATGTCGAAGTTATCGGGGAGGGGGTATATCGACCCCCCTGATGTCGAAGTTATCTGGTAGGGGGTATATCGACAACGACATACCCGATACATACATACATACATAGCCACATGCATGCATACATATATGAACAAAATTAATATCTACTAATTAACAACCTAAATAAAAAAACTAATACATATCTGCATGCACACACATATACACTGCACACACATACACATACATACACATATACACTACACACATGCATACATATCTCAAAAAAACTAACAGAGGCAGGCGGCGGAGGCGGGGTGCGGTGGCAAACCGGCGGCGGCGCGGCAAGCGGAGCGCGGCCAGGCGGCTGCGTCGAGGCAGAGCATGGCGGGCGGTGGCGTCGAACCGGCGGCGGCGCGGCAAGCGGAGCACGGTCAGGCGGCGTCGTCGGGGCAGAGCACGGCGGGCGGCGGCGTCGGGGCGCGGCAAGAGAGCACGGCTGGCGGCGGCGGCAGGGCGCGGCGGGGAGGGGGAGGAGAGGAGGGGAACGGCACGGCGGCTCACAGTGGGAGCGGGCCGGGAAGGCGTCGGGGTAGGGCTCGGCGGCGACGGTGAGGACGACGAAGTGGAGCAGCCAGACGGCGTCGGGGCAGGGCTCGGCGATGGCGGAGGCGATGACGAGGGGCAGGGCTCGGCGGCGGCGACGACGACGCGAGAGGGGCAGCCTGGCAGCGTCGACGATGAGGAATGGGAGCAGTTGGCGGAAATATCCCAAGTGTTGTATATATAGCCAGAGCATTGGTCCCGGTTCATGGCACGAACTGGGACGAATGCCTACCTATGGTCCCGGTTCGTGCCACCAACCGGGACCAAAGACCAATTTTCAGCAGCCCAAAGGGCGGGAAGCGGCGGCCTTTGGTCCCAGTTGGTGGCACCAACCGGGACTACAGAGGGGCATTGGTCACGGTTCGTGGCACCAACTGTGACCAATGCCCCCTTTAGTCCCGGTTGGTACCACCAACCGGGACCAAAGGCCTTGTGCTGCCCCGCGCCCAAATGTTTAGTCCCACCTCGCTAGTTGAGAGGGAGCCGCACCTGTTTATAAGGTGCGGTGCGCCTTCCCTCTCGAGCTCCTCTCTAAAGCAGGCTTTCGGGTCTAAGCGTGCAATGTGTGCCTGTGGGCCTACTGGGCCTCCCACGGGCCTGAATCCTGGCCCATGGTAGGGTTTCTAGTCGTATTCAGGCCGTGGGTGCCCAGTAGGTGGCACTTTTTTTTTGTTTTTTTGTTTTTTTGTTTCTACTTACAACAAAATACTTATTGTTGCTATATTTAATTTTTCCATTTTTTTGTTTTGTTTTCTGCATTATTTATTTTCTTTTTTTTGCTTTATTTTTTTAATTCTTTTTGCTTTTAGTTTTAGAAAAATTATAAACTTTCTGTTAGTGCCATTAGTTTTCAAATTTGAGAACACTTTTCTTGTTTTCTTTGTTGCTTTATTTATTTTATTTTGTTTCTACTTACAACAAAATACTTATTGTTGCTATTTTTATTTTTTTCCAGTTTTTTTGTTTTGTTTTCTGTATTATTTATTTTCTTTTGTTTTTTGCTTTATTTTTTAATTCTTTTTGCTTTTAGGTCAGCAAAATTATAAACTTCTGTTGCTTTATTTATTTTATTTTGTTTCTACTTACAACAAAATACTTATTGTTGCTATTTTTTTCCAGTTTTTTGTTTTGTTTTCTGCATTATTTATTTTCTTTTGTTTTTTGCTTTAGTTTTTATTCTTTTTGCTTTTAGTTTTAGAAAAATTATAAACTTTTTGTTAGTGCCATTAGTTTTCAAATTTGAAAACACTTTTTTAGTTTTTTGCTTTAATTTTTAATTCTGTTTACTTTTAGGTTAGCAAAATTATAAACTTTCTGTTAGTGCCATTAGTTTTAGAAAAATTATAAACTTTCTATTAGTGCCATTACTTTTCAAATTTGAATAGTTAAAATTTGAATTCTTTGAAAATTGTTTGAATCACAAGTTTGTGATTAACTTACTAAAAAAATGAGAATAGATGCGCTTATAGAGAAAATTCAACCTAAATTCCTAGTAAATTCTATGAATTTCAGAGAAATTTACTATGAATTTAGGTTAAACTTTTCTCTATTAGGGCATCTATTTTCACTTTGAGAGGAGCTCAACAAAGTAGAGAGGGAAGGGCTTATAAACCGGTGTGAGCCCCCTTCGGTTGGCGAGGTGGGACTAAACTCTGCCCGCAACGAGGACCAACCCTTTAGTCACGGTTTATGGCACAAACCGGGACTAATGGTCATGGGCCAGGGGCGAGGAGCAAAATTATAAACTTTCTGTTAGTGCCATTAGTTTTAGAAAGTTGAAAGTTGAAAGTTGGCATGGGCCAGGGACTAATCGTCATGGTATTATGAGGGCCGAACCATAAGACATGAAAGCATTTCAAATGAACTCTGAAAAAGTTGAAAGTTGGCATGGTATCATAATTTCACCCATATAGCATGTGCATGTACAAAACGGACAATGGTAGCAAGTTCGTGTGTTACAAAGTTGGCATGGTATCATCATAATAGTTGCGGGAGAAAGTCTTCACTTTTTCTTCGCTTGTGTCATTTGCTTATTGCGCCGTAACCATGGATAATCTTCATTGTTTATCAGGATGCTTGGGTCAGCCTTGACATTGAATGGAGGAATTTCATGAAACTTTTCATAATCTTCAGACATGTCTGTCTTGCCGTCCACTCCCAGGATGTCCCTTTTTCCTGAAAGAACTATGTGGCGCTTTGGCTCATCGTATGATGTATTCGCTTCCTTATCTTTTCTTTTTCTCGGTTTGGTAGACATGTCCTTCACATAGATAACCTGTGCCACATCATTGACTAGGACGAATGGTTCGTCAGTGTACCCAAGATTTTTCAGAACCACTGTTGTCATTCCGTACTGTGGGTCTACCTGTACCCCGCCGCCTAACAGATTGACCCATTTGCACTTAAACAAAGGGACCTTAAAATCAGGTCCGTAGTCAAGTTCCCATATGTCCACTATGTAACCATAATATGTGTCCTTTCCGCTCTCGGTTGCTGCATCAAAGCGGACACTGCTATTTTGGTTGGTGCTCTTTTGATCTTGGGCGATCGTGTAAAATGTATTCCCATTTATCTCGTATCCTTTGTAAGTCAATACAGTCGAAGATGGTCCCCTGGACAACAAGTACAACTCATCACAAACAGTGTTGTCACCTCTGAGACGTGTTTCCAACCAACTGCTGAAAGTCCTGATGTGTTCACATGTAATCCAGTCGTCGTACTGCTCCGGGTGTTTGGAGCGCAGACTATTCTTGTGTTCATCGACATACGGGGTCACCAAGGTAGAGTTCTGTAGAACTGTGTAGTGTGCTTGAGACCAAGAATATCCATCCCTGCATATTATTGAGTCTCTTCCAAGAGTGCCTTTTCCAGTCAGTCTCCCCTCATACCGCGATTTAGGGAGACCTATCTTCTTAAGGCCAGGAATGAAGTCAACACAAAACCCGATAACATCCTCTGTTTGATGGCCCATGGAGATGCTTCCTTCTGGCCTAGCGCGGTTACGGACATATTTCTTTAGGACTCCCATGAACCTCTCAAAGGGGAACATATTGTGTAGAAATACGGGCCCCAGGATGACAATCTCGTCGACTAGATGAACTAGGACGTGCGTCATGATATTGAAGAAGGATGGTGGGAACACCAGCTCGAAACTGACAAGACATTGCGCCACATCACTCCTTAGCCTTGGTACGATTTCTGGATCGATCACCTTCTGAGAGATTGCATTGAGGAATGCACATAGCTTCACAATGGCTAATCGGACGTTTTCCGGTAGAAGCCCCCTCAATGCAACCGGAAGCAGTTGCGTCATAATCACGTGGCAGTCATGAGACTTTAGGTTCTGAAACTTTTTCTCTGGCATATTTATTATTCCCTTTATATTCGACGAGAAGCCAGTCGTGACCTTCATACTGAGCAGGCATTCAAAGAAGATTTCTTTCTCTTCTTTCGTAAGAGCGTAGCTGGCAGGACCTTTATACTGCTTCGGAGGCTTGCCGTCTTTTTCGTGCAAACGTTGCAGGTCCTCCCGTGCCTCAGGTGTATCTTTTGTCTTCCCATACACGCCCAAGAAGCCTAGCAGGTTCACGCAAAGGTTCTTCGTCACGTGCATCACGTCGATTGAGGAGCGGACCTCTAGGTCTTTCCAGTAGGGTAGGTCCCAAAATATAGATTTCTTCTTCCACATGGGTGCGTGTCCCTCAGCGTCATTCAGAACAGCTAGTCCACCGGGACCCTTTCCAAAGATTACGTAGTGTAAATCATTGACCATAGCAAGTACGTGATCACCGGTACGCATGGCGGGCTTCTTCCGGTGATCTGCCTCGCCTTTGAAATGCTTGCCTTTCTTTCGACATTGATGGTTGGTCGGAAGAAATCGACGATGGCCCAGGTACACATTCTTCCTGCATTTGTCCAGGTATATACTTTCAGTGTCATCTAAACAGTGCGTGCATGCGTGGTATCCTTTGTTTGTCTGTCCTGAAAGGTTACTGAGAGCGGGCCAATCGTTGATGGTCACGAACAGCAATGCCTTAAGGTTAAATTCCTCCTGTCTGTGCTCATCCCACGTACGTACACCGTTTCCATTCCACAGCTGTAAAAGTTCTTCAACTAATGGCCTTAGGTACACATCAATTTCGTTGCCGGGTTGCTTAGGGCCTTGGATGAGAACTGGCATCATAATGAACTTCCGCTTCATGCACATCCAAGGAGGAAGGTTATACATACATAGAGTCACGGGCCAGGTGCTGTGATTGCTGCTCTGCTCCCCGAAAGGATTAATGCCATCCGCGCTTAAAGCAAACCATACATTCCTTGGGTCCTTTGCAAACTCATCCCAGTACTTTCTCTCAATTTTTCTCCACTGCGACCCGTCAGCGGGTGCTCTCAACTTCCCATCTTTCTTTCGGTTCTCACTGTGCCATCGCATCAACTTGGCATGCTCTTCGTTTCTGAACAGACGTTTCAACCGTGGTATTATAGGAGCATACCACATCACCTTCGCAGGAACCCTCTTCCTGGGGGGCTCGCCGTCAACATCACCAGGGTCATCTCGTCTGATCTTATACCGCAATGCACCGCATACCGGGCATGCGTTCAGATCCTTGTATGCACCGCGGTAGAGGATGCAGTCATTAGGGCATGCATGTATCTTCTCCACCTCCAATCCTAGAGGGCATACGACCTTCTTTGCTGCGTATGTACTGTCGGGCAATTCGTTATCCTTTGGAAGCTTCTTCTTCAATATTTTCAGTAGCTTCTCAAATCCTTTGTCAGCCACAGCATTCTCTGCCTTCCACTGCAGCAATTCCAGTACGGTACCGAGCTTTGTGTTGCCATCTTCGCAATTGGGGTATAACCCTTTTTTGTGATCCTCTAACATGCGATCGAACTTCAGCTTCTCCTTTTGACTTTCGCATTGCGTCCTTGCATCGACAATGACCCGGCGGAGATCATCATCATCGGGCACATCGTCTGGTTCCTCTTGATCTTCAGCAGCTTCACCCGTTGCAGCATCATTGGGCACATCGTCTGGTTCCTCTTGATCTTCACCAGCTCCCCCCGTTGCAGCATCACCGTATTCAGGGGGCACATAGTTGTCATCGTACTCTTCTTCTTCGCCGTCTTCCATCATAACCCCTATTTCTCCGTGCCTCGTCCAAACATTATAGTGTGGCATGAAACCCTTGTAAAGCAGGTGGGAGTGAAGGATTTTCCGGTTAGAGTAAGACCTCGTATTCCCACATTCAGTGCATGGACAACACATAAAACCATTCTGCTTGTTTGCCTCAGCCGCATCGAGAAACTCATGCACGCCCTTAATGTACTCGCGGGTGTGTCTGTCACCGTACATCCATTGCCGGTTCATCTGCGTGCATTATATATAATTAAGTGTCCAAATTAATAGAAGTTCATCATCACATTAAAACCAAAGTGCATACATAGTTCTCATCTAACAACATATAGCTCTCCAGAGCATCTAATTAATTAAACCATACATTGAAACTATGTAAAACATTTCAATGCGAAAACAAATGCGATCATAATCGCAACCAAGGTAACAATTGATCCAACGGCATAATGATACCAAGCCTCGGTATGAATGGCATATTTTCTAATCTTTCTAATCTTCAAGCGCATTGCATCCATCTTGATCTTGTGATCATCGACGACATCCGCAACATGCAACTCCAATATCATCTTCTCCTCCTCAATTTTTTTATTTTTTCCTTCAACAAATTGTTTTCTTCTTCAACTAAATTTAACCTCTCGACAATAGGGTCGGTTGGCATTTCCGATTCACATACATCCTACATAAATAAAATCTATGTCACGTTGGTCGGCATAATTTTCATAAACAATAAATGAACCAATAGTTATAAAGATAATATATATACCACATCCGAATCATAGACAGGACGAGGGCCGACGGGGGCGGATACCAAAACCATCGCACTATATAAGATGCAATAATAAAAGTAAGAAAATAATACAAGTATCTATGTAAACATACAAGTAAGAATATTTTTCCTTTCAGAAAGAAGATAAGAACAAGAGGCTCACCACGGTGGTGCCGGCGATGAGCTCGGCGCGGGTGATCGACGGCGGTGAAGACGAGGACGGGGCGTGACGGACCGCTAAACCTAGACAAATATTATGGAAAATGGAGCTTGGAGGTCGAGTTTGGAGAGGAGAAAGCTTAAGTAGTGTGGCTCGGGCATTCCATCGAACACCTTGTGTGCATAGGAGGTGAGCTAGAGCACCACCAAGCCCTCTCCCCCTCGGCCAGAGAAAAACAAAGCACTGGGGTGCTCTACTCGCGAGCGAGGGGTATATATAGGCACCTCATTGGTCCCGGTTGGTGACATGAGCCGGGACTAAAGGGGAGCCTTTGGTCCCGGTTCAAGCTACGAACCGGGACCAATGGTGGTGGGCCAGGAGCGAGGCCCATTGGTCCCGGTTCATCCCACCAACCAGGACCAAAAGGTCCAGATGAACCGGGACCAATGGCCCACATGGCCCGGCCGGCCCCCTGGGCTCACGAACCGGGACCAATGCCCACATTGGTCCCGGTTCTGGACTGAACCGGGACTAATGGGCTGACTCGGCCTGGACCAAAGCCCTGTTTTCTACTAGTGTTAACCTGTTCACAATAGCCACATGTTAGTCGGTTGGATTTTGAAGTTGGATCAGTCGATTTTGGTTGAAGGGAGAAACAACCGGAGGGGAGGAAAGCTCGCTGTGTAGGCTACCCCATCATCTATCTTAGGGTAGGGGTGGGGGTAGCAGCACGGCTGCGGCGCAAGTTTGCTCGGGGAAAACCTCGTCGGCCTCGAGGATAGAGGGATGGCCGGGGGAGGCGGCAACACAACAGTGGGAGGAGGTTCCCGGAAGGGCGGGGTAGCGAGGTTGCACGGGTGCGCCGCCGGCCGCAGGCGGTGGTGGCCGGCGGTTCGGCTTGGTGGTCCGTGGCAGCGGTTGGAAGAACTCGGGTCGGCAGGTGGAAGATGATTTGACAGTCGTTAGATCACAGATCAAGGGTGGAGAACGACCGACTGATCCAATTTGGGATTTCAGTCGACAGGCACATAGCCAGTCCCTAACCTATTTCCCTCTGCTAATGATCCAAGCTCGCCGGACAACCTGGAGAATTGAGAAGTGGTGGTTACCTACTAGAGGAGTGATGAGTCCGAAAGGAGATCTGAAGATGGTTTGACACTCGGATGATTCTGATTTCTTGGAGTTTATGGATGCTCGTGTGTGCCTTGAATTGGCTGAATTTCTTCGGTGTTTGCTCTGTGGCTCTATCCTACCATCACAATAGGAGAAATGGATATGCCATTGGCTGAGCTTCTTGTAATAAATCTTTCAGCTATCGTATAAGAATGCAGTGCACGACAGGAGATTTGACTCCGTGTGAGAGGCACGCATACATGGTTGAGTTCAACGTGGTTGGTCAGTGAGGCCCAACTACCGGCCCGTTGGAGGATGGACAAAACTTGGGCATGCATACGTGGATCAAATTCGAAAGAGTTAACGACTCTTGTTTGCTTCATTGCTTGGGCTGCAGGGATGATGATGTGTGTGATCGAAGATGTGTCGATGTGATCGAGTTGGACAAGGTCGCACCAGGTGATTGGCGATTAGTACGCGCGTACGTCAGCAAGACAGACATGAACGGTGTGTCGACGGACGGGGTCGGGGTGGTTAGCAACAGTATCAGACGGTAGCGCAGCACGCTCCCACGCCGAACCACATGACATCATGAAGGGGGCAGGTCTGAACCTGTCCCGGGGACAAAAGGAAGAGTCACGCCACTTAGTCAGGTTAGGTGCTAATCCCATCATGACACAACACACGCTATTTTTCTCTTGGGGATCCATAACGAGCACGCCATTGATCACGAGGAAGAAAAACGAGATCGTCCGCGAGTGAAACCAACCGGAACGTGGTGTCTTTGCTGATTGTCTGAATCTGAAGGCGCGGTTGGATCTCTGTGCATACACGGCACGGACTGACGGACCAGTCGGTCGGTCCTCCCGAACGCCGTACTACGAGTATGCAGGCACGGCGTAAACGTGCAGAACCACAAAGCTGAGGGCCCAAATCATTGTTCTGACCTTATCAATGTTTATAGTCACAAACTAAACTTGACGTAAAAGTATTTCACGATTTGACTCTTTTAGAAATGCCAGAGCCCACGACGTTTTCACCCAACATAGAAACGCCGAGCAAGCTAGCGTTTCCTGCCAACACGGAAACGCCGAGGCAGGTAGCGTTTCTGCCCTGGCCCACAGTCAGTCTGAACCCGCTGTTTTCGCTGACGTGGCACGCGTGAAACGCCAAGGTCCTTGGCGTTTCTGAACTGGATTAAGTAACGCGAGCGGGCCGCGGGGGCCTAACCCAGCCCACTCGCAGTCCCAGCCCCGGTCGGACAGTTCTTTCAGGACGAACTGGCAGCCACCCCCTCCCTCTTCTTCACAAAATCTCCCCCAGATCTGCTATTTTGATCATCAAAACGAGTAGATCGGAGCATCCCCGAGTTGCTTGAGGTATTCTTTTCCCAATCCTCCATTTATTTTCAGTCAGTATTGGCTATTGTAGATGCATTTTTTCAAACATGGTGGAACCCTAAAATGAGTTATTAGTGATTTGTTTGATGAATATTTTGGTTACATTATGTTTAGAAAGAAGACATATACTCCTTGTGTTGAAGTATTCTTAGTTAACTTGTTTAGTATTGGATTTAGAGAGAGACCATTTTTTTTTGGATTAGGTTGAACCTATTATTTGTTAATAATTAGTTGTGATAGATTCTTTAGGATAAAATTGGTTGAAAATAATTGGTGTTGGTAATGTCGTTCGTGATTTGTATCTTTGGGATAATTTGTAGTAGTTCTCACATGATTTTGTATATGATGCGGTCATAATTTTAAGCATATATCATAATAAATCCATTGACCTTATTTTGTAGGATGTTTGAGCCGGATAAATATCCCGGCCTTGATGATTATTACGAGGAGAAGCATCGTGCTGTGCTAGTGGAAAGAGGGGAGGTAATTATGTATCTACATTGTTGATTCTCATATTGTGAGTAGTTTAGAGAAGTATATAAATTGTGCGTGTGTTATTTGTAGGTTTCTCCAGTACTTCGTTTGAGAGGCCACAATCCACGTGAGTCCTTGAGGTATGACCGTCGCTACGAGCCTTATTTTAGAAGAATGGATCTTCTCCAGTTTGTGCTCAACTTTAAAGGCACACCACCATGGCTGAACTCGACGGCCATTACCGCCCTTACGGACCGTTGGAGGCCGGAGACACACTCTTTTCACCTTGCTCTTGGTGAGAAGACCGTCACTTTGGAGGATATTGTGATGATCTCCGGTCTTCCGATCGAGGGTTGGGCTCTTACCGGGAAGGTGAGGTCTGAGGGGTGGCGACAAAGGGTTGCAGGTTTGATTGGTGTTGAACCTCCCCCGTGGATTCATGAAACAAAGAAGGATCCTAGGCCATCTGGTGTTTTGTTCTCGTGGCTACAAAAACATTTTTACGAGTGCCCAGAGAATGCCAGTCCGACTGTTGTGGAGAGGTACGTCAGGGCTTCCTTATGGAATCTTTTGACCCAAGTGGTGTTTCCTGACGGCACGGGAGACACAGCCTCGTGGATGTTCTTGGATCCTCGGCTATATGTTTTTGGTATTTATAACCAATGAATTCCGAGGTTAGTTGACGATGTGTCTTTCATGCTTCTACTACCGGCGGTGTGCATTGGTGAGTGGCTTTGCAACTAGTTATCTTCCACCAACCATCTTTCATGAGTCTTCCATTGACATTCTATTTGCATCTTTCTACCTCACATTTCACGGTGTATTGCTTGTTGCAGTCCGAGTGAACAACTATGAAAGGCCTGTGGTGTTTGACAGCATACTCACACAACCACATCCTGAATTCTAGTATGTGCTCGAACATCAAACCTTTCCTCACGTACGACATCTAAATTGCGTTGAGTGTACTACTTGGGAACTGTCTAGCCTCAATTGGCTTGCTCATGCCACCGTCGACTATAGCCTTATCTACAAGGCTAACATCAAAAAACAAGGGAACTTTGTGAACCCTACCGATAATTTTTGTGTACCACTCTGCTTCTTTCTCAGTCAAGCCATCCTCGTCCAACTCATTCACCGGGCCTTCATCATCCGAGTCATCCACACAAGCACGCTGATAGATAATGTCAGGATCCATGTCCTGATGCCTTACTTCAGCCTCTACGTCACCAACAATGTTGTGGTGTGTTACGGCATATCTCTCTTAAGGTAATTTTGATGATTGATGACAACATGTTTGCGTACTAATCTTGTGCGTTGAATTATTCACAGATTCTCCCCTGGCACGAGATGCTTTCTTCCCCTCGGAGTGTATTTCAAGATGGTGTAGCTCTTTCATTTCTTTCTCGATGGACTAGTTGCGTAAAGGGCACCGTACTATCAAGAGGGGGTCCGCTGGGGTTTTGCTTGGGTGGAATCATCACGTACACATCAGCTTCTCACCCTCCAAGCTTTTCCTGTCCATTGAAGAGATCTCTCCTCTCTTCCTTGTTCTGTCTAGGTCTAAGCGGCAGTACCGCGCACCCAGCGGTAGTACTGCTGAGAAGCCACAAGCAGCAGTACCGCTTCGCAGCGGTAGTACCGCCGTGGCTCCACAGCAGTAGTAACGCTGGGGGCCTGGCACCTCCGCTTGGTCCTCAGCTTCCTTGAGAGATCTCTTCTCCCTCTCTCTCGCGCCCCAAGCGGCAGTACCGCTCCACAGCGGTACTACCGCCCTTGACCCCTCTGTCGTTGTACCGCTGGGTAGTCTGGCTCCTACCGCCTCGATTCGAGAGGTCTTTTTCTCGTGTCAGGTTTTGCGGCACTAGTCACAGTTGTAGTGGCGGTAGTACCGTTCCAGGAGCGGTAGTACCGCCCTACCACCGCGGTAGTACCGCATTTGGGTCCGTTCCCTACTAAGTCTCCTCAGCGCGGCAGTAAACTGGTTGGCGCGGCAGTACCGTCACCTGGCGGTAGTACCGCCCCCTCTCAGCGGTAGTACCGCCCTGTGCGGGGCTGGTTAGTGAACAGGATTGTTGCCCCCACTATTAAAGGGAGTCCCCTTCCTCCTTCTCACCTACCTCTTCCTCCTCAAGCTCCATTTATTGCTCAAGCTCCATTAAATACTCCAAGCTTCATTTCCACCCGATCTATCTCTCTAGCCAATCAAATTTGTTGATTTACTCAGGAGTGGTTGAGAAGGCCCCGATCTACACTTCCACCAAGGGATTTTCGATTCCCCCACTCATCCCTAGCGGATCTTATTACTCTTGGGTGTTTGAGCACCCTAGACGGTTGAGGTCACCTCGGAGCCATATTCCATTGTGGTGAAGCTTCGTGGTTTTGTTGGGAGCCTCCGATTAAGTTGTGGAGATTGCCCCAACCTTGTTTCTAAAGGTTCGGTCGCCGCCTTCATGGCCACCAATAGTGGAATCGCGGCATCTCGCATTGTGTGAGGGCGTGAGGAGAATACGGTGGCCCTAGTGGCTTCTTGGGGAGCATTGTGCCTCCACACCGCTCCAACGGAGACGTACTTTCCCTCAAAAGGAAGGAACTTCAATAACACATCCTCGTCTCCACCGGATCCACTCTTGGTTATCTCTTACCTTTACTTGTGCAAGCTCTTTATTGTTTCTACCCTTGCTTGCTTGTATGCTTGTTGTTATTGCATCATATAGGTTTCCCACTTAGTTGCACATCTAGACAACCTACTTTGATGCAAAGTTTAATTTGGTAAAGAAAGGCTAAAAATTGGTAGTTGCCTATTCACCTCCCCCCCCCTCTAGTCAACCATATCGATCCTTTCAATTGGTATCAGAGCCTCGTCTCTTTATTAAGGACTTTACCGTCCAAAGAGTATGGTTGATATCGTAGACGGTGTGGAGGAACACTCCGGTGTGAATCCGATCTCGTCTACGGGAGATGGGGGAACTTCGGTCTCTCGTGAGGAGTTCAATGTGGCCTTGGAGACATTGAAAACCTCCATGACGACCGAAGTTGAAAGCATGTTTACTAAATTTCTTGAGGAGCTTAAACTATCCACTGCACCATTGAAAGTGGGTGATCCTGCCAACAAGGTGTCGGATGCTATCCCCGACAAGGGGGAAGCTAGTAGTGAAAAGGCTCCTTCTTCTAGTGGCAAGAATGGCACCGGCATATTTGCCCATGTGGAACCACCACTTGTTTATGGTGGACCGGTTCCCTCCACTCATTTGAATCATGCCGGTCCTCCCCCTAAGATTGTGAAAAATGAGGATTTTGATTCTTGGGTTTACCGCTTTAAACGTCATTTAAATCATGTGAACACTAACCTTTGGAGAATCATTGAAGAAGGTTTCTATCCACATGATCCAAGCAACTTCACTCCTCAAGAAGCCACGGACAATCAATTCAATGAGAATGCTCTCTTCATCATTCAAGATGCAATTCCACCCGAAGACCTACCTCATCTTCGTCCCTTCGCCTTGGCCAAAGATGCATGGCATTGTGTCATGTCTCTCTACCGGGTAAGCGCAAGCATTCAACGCTCCAACTATGAAGTGGTACACGATGAGGCCGATGAGTTTGCAATGAAGGAAGATGAAGAACCTCGTGAGCTTTATCGGAGAGTAACCAAACTCGCGGTCTCACTACGAGATCACGGGAGCAAGGACACGGATGACAATTGGATCAAGCGCAAATTCCTCAAGGCAATGATGCCCTACCACAAGGCCATGTCCTCCGTCATTCGTCAAAGACCGGACTTCCACACTTTGACCTCAAGCGAAGTGTTGGATGAGTTTGTGGCCATGAACATTTTGGACAAGACCGCCGATAATGCGGTGCTCCGTTCTCAACGGGCAAAGAAGCCTAACCTTACTTTGAAGGCCAAGCTCACCGTGGAAGAAGAAGAAGAGGAAGAAGAGGAGAGCAACCCCGAAGATACGAAGTATGCATATCATGAACACATGGCACTTGCTTCAAGGCAATTTTGGAGCAAGAAAAACTCGAGGCCCAACTTTAGCAAAAACAACTCGAGTGGCACAAGGGGCAAGCAACGTGTAAGGACTTGCTACAACTGCGGCAACGTGAGTCATTTCGTTGCGGAATGCCCGTATGAGAAGAGGGAAGACAATGGTGGCAAACTCATCCGAAAGGACAAGGTCAAGTCGTTCCCCAACAAGAACAACTTCACCAAGAAGACTCCTCCCAAGGCTTTGGTTGTGCAAGAAGAGTACAATGAGGATGATGACGATGATGAAGATGATGAGTCGGTTGCCATGGCCTCCGTTGCCATTGCAACAACGTCACGGGTGTCTCTCTTCGACTCACCCAACGAGAGCATCACCGCCAAGTGCCTCATGGCTAAAGCCACCAACAAGGTAACCTCCAACATCAAAACTACCATCATTAATCATCCTTCCCAAACGGATAGCATTAATGAATTTGAGGGAGCTAATGTGGAGGCTAACGAGTTTGAGGCCTTTATGGGCAAACTCAAGGGAAAATCCAAGAAGCACTTTGTTGCTCTCTTGGAACAACTTGGTGAGGCCAATGACATGATCGAGGCTCACGAAGACACCATCTCTAAGATGGAAGGGCATAGTCGTGACTATGCCGATGAGATTTTGGATCTTTCCAATGCTCTTGAGGAAGAGCGTGGTCTTCGTTTGGCTCTTGAGGAGTCACACAACGTTGATCATGCTAAGTTAAAGAAAGATTATGATCATGCCCTCATTGTTTCTCGTGTGCTAAATTCCGAGAAGGCCAAACTCGGGGTTGATCTTGCTAGACTCAAAGAGGAGTTTGATATACTTGACAAGGCCCACAAGGCCTTGAAGGGTATTCACGCTAGTCTCAAGGAGTCTCATGATCAACTCCAAGTGAAGCTAACTAAGGAGAAAGCAACTTTTCCTCATATGGTTTTAATTGATAATGCAAATGCTACTAACCCGTGTTGTGAGCATATACATCTTGTTGAGGAAAATGCTAAGTTGAAGGAGCAACTTGAGAGAGGTCTTGCGACTTGCATACAAGGCAAGAAGAACCTCAACGATCTCTTGATCAACCAAAAGGGAGGTGTGGCCAAGGAAGGGGTTGGGTACGTGCCCGACTCCAAGAACAAGAAGAAGAATGACAAGACCAAACGACCTCCTCCCCTCATGCAAACCTTTGTGAGGGAGGGAGAGAGTGTCCCCGAGGAGAAGAAGAAGAACAATGTCAAGAAGGGCAATGTCACCCCTCCCAACAAAGCCGGCGATTTTAATCCTTCTTATGTGTTATGCCGTGCAAGTGATGGGCATGTTTATGCCAAATTTGTTGGTTCTCTTCATGAGTATATTGAATGGTCTATTTGGGTTCCTAAGACCCTTGTTACTAACATCAAAGGACCCATCACAAAATGGGTACCTAAAACCAAGCATTGATCTCTTGTAGGTGTTTGCTTCCGGTGGTGGATCATGGTTGCTCGATAGCGGAGCTACAAATCATACGATCGGACGCAAGGACTTGGTGGTGGACGTGCACAAAGTTCCATCTATGCCCACCAATGTCGAGTGGGGTGACACCTCATCCTCTAAGGTATTGGGACTTGGCAAGGTGGTCATCTCTCATGATCTCACGATCGAGAAGGTCATGCTTGTTGAGTCCCTTGCATACAATTTACTTTCCGTTCGTCAACTTGCAATCATGGGCTTTGCCACTTTCTTTGATATCGATACCGTGGCCCTCTTGTGGAGCAAGACTCTTAAAGTAGCCTTTGTTGGGCATGTCGAGAACGGTCTATATGTGATTAACTTTTCGGAGCGACCCACTAAGACCGCGACATGCCTAATGGCTAAAGTTGATGTGGGATGGCTTTGGCATCGCCGTTTAGCCCATGTCAATATGAGATCTTTGCAAAGTCTTCTCAAGGGGGACCATGTCCGTGGACTAACGAATGTTAGTTTTGTTAAAGATCGTGCTTGCAGTGCCTGTATCGAAGGAAAGCTACATGAGAAGGCTCACCCTCCCACGACTATCATTTATTCAAAGAGGCCCTTGGAGCTCCTTCACATGGATCTTTTTGGGCCCCCATCCTTCGATAGTCTTGGAGGTAGGAAGTATTGCTTGGTGATTGTGGATGACTACTCAAGGTACACATGGGTGTATTTCTTCAAGAGGAAGAGCGAGACCCAACAAACCGTCATTGACTTTGCAAATGAAGCACAACGTCAACACAATGCAAAGATCTTGACAATAAGAAGTGACAACGGCACCGAGTTCAAGAACTACACCTTGGATGAATTTCTTAGTGATGAGGGAATCAAGCATCAATATTCCGCACCATACACCCCTCAACAAAACGGTGTTGCGGAGAGGAAGAACCGGACGTTGATGGATGCGGCAAGGACCATGATGGCGGAGTTCAAGTCTCCATACAACTTTTGGGCCGAAGCCATCAACACCGCGTGTCATGCATCCAATCGGCTCTACCTCCGCAAGGGCTTGAACAAGACCCATATGAGATACTCACCGGTAACAAGCCCAACCTCAAGTACTTCCGGGTATTCGGGTGTAAGTGTTTCATTCTCAAGAAAGGTGTTCGGTTGTCTAAATTTGAGGCTAGAGCTTATGAGGGCATATTCGTTGGTTATGCTACAAACTCTCATGCTTACCGTGTCCTCAATAAATCCACGGGACTTATTGAGGAGACGTGTAACGTGGAGTTTGATGAGAATAACGGCTCCCAAGTGGAGCAAAGTGGCACTTGTGATGTAGGTGATGAAATTCCTCCTCAAGCCATAAGAAGAATGGGTGTTGGTTTCATCCTACCCATTGAGGAACCCCTTGTGGCCGAAGGAGAAGGACAATGCTCCACTCAAGTGGAGCCATCACCAACCCAAGGCCCACACGCTTCCGAAGAACAAAGTGAAGGCCCTCAACCTCAGGAACAAGACCAAGGGCAAGATCATACTCAAGACGGTGTTGACACACCAAGTGATGCCCAAGGTCAAGTTCTCTCCCCCGAGCAAGTTCAAGATCAAGAAAAAGCTCATGACGGCGCTCAAGATGATCAAGTAACCGCTCCTCAACTCACCACCGAGGAGGAATTAGAGCGTCGTGCCGCCAAGGTTGCTTCCAAGCTCTCCACCAAGGATCATCTCATGACGAATGTGCTTGGAAGCTTAAGAAAGGGGGTAAGCACTCGTAGACAATTAGCAAATTATTGTGAGCATCACGCGTTTGTCTCTTGTGTGGAACCCCACAAGGTCTATGAGGCGCTAGAAGATCCGGATTGGCTCAATGCCATGCACGAAGAACTCAACAACTTCGAGCGCAACAAAGTGTGGAGATTGGTGCCAAGGCCAACGGGGAACCATAATGTCATTGGAACCAAGTGGATATTCAAGAACAAGCAAGATGCCCATGGGATTATCATTCGCAACAAGGCTCGTTTGGTAGCACAAGGCTACTCCCAAGTCGAGGGTATCGACTACGGTGAAACCTTTGCTCCCGTTGCTCGTCTTGAATCCATTCGCATGTTGATTGCATATGCTTCTCATCATAACTTTAAGTTACAACAAATGGATGTGAAGAGTGCTTTTCTTAATGGTCCCATAAATGAATTGGTTTACGTCAAGCAACCCCCCGGGTTCGAGGATCCCTACTTTCCCGATCATGTGTATCAACTCGATAAGGCACTCTATGGCCTTAAACAAGCCCCACGTGCGTGGTATGACCACCTTACCGAGTTGTTACAAGACCGTGGTTTTGAAGTTGGGCTAATCGACCCCACTCTTTTTACTAAGAAGGTCAAAGGGGAGTTGTTTGTGTGCCAATTATATGTTGATGATATTATCTTTGGTTCTCCTAACAAAGCTTTCAATGAGGAATTTGCCGCTCTCATGACCTCAAAGTTCGAGATGTCCTCCATGGGAGAGTTGAAGTTCTTTCTAGGGTTCGAAGTGAAGCAAAGAAGAGAAGGAACCTTCATCAATCAATCCAAATACACCCAAGACATGCTCAAGAGATTCAAGCTAAGTGACGTCAAGCCGGCCTCCACTCCAATGCCCACCAAGTGCCAACTTGACTTAGATCCCAATGGTAAAGTGGTGGATCAAAAGGTATATCGTTCCATGATTGGTTCCTTGCTTTACCTTTGTGCATCTAGATCGGACATCATGTTGAGTGTGGGAATTTGTGCACGGTTTCAAGCTGCACCTAAGGAAAGTCACTTTGTGGCGGTCAAACGAATCTTTCGATATTTGGCTCATACCCCAAACTTTGGCTTATGGTACCCAAGAGGATCAAACTTCAAGCTTGTAGGGTACTCGGATTCCGATTGGGCGGGAGACAAAGTGGATAGGAAGTCCACTTTCGGAGGGTGCCAATTCCTTGGTTGCTCTTTGGTAAGTTGGTCTTCCAAAAAGCAAAGTTCTGTGTCTCTCTCGTCCATTGAGGCGGAGTATGTTGCCGCCGGTAGTTGTTGTGCACAACTTCTATGGATGAGGCAAACTTTAAAGGATTACGGTGTCACTTGTGACAAAGTGCCTCTTTGGTGTGACAATGAAAGTGCCATCAAGATTTCTCTCAACCCAGTGCAACACTTCAAGACGAAGCATATTGAGATTCGGTATCACTTCATCTGGAATCACATTAGGCGAGGAGAGATCTAGCTCAACTATATCAACACTCATGACAACCTTGCAGATATTTTCACGAAGCCCTTGGATGAAGCAGGATTTCGCGAGTTAAGGCATGAGCTAAATATCATTGGTTCGAGCAATGTTGCTTGAACCTGTGCACACCCTATCACGCTCAACTTGTTGTCTAGTTTAGGTGTAGGCATGGACATAGGGGGAGTGTTGTTTTCTCAATGACCTCTCCCTCCCCCCATTATGCATAAATTGATCAAGTCTTTCACTTTAGCCATTGTTGATTGCACTTGTGCTTAAAAGACGAGTTTTGGTCATGGGCCCAAGGTTAAAATCTTCGTGGTGCCATACCTTTTGACTCAAACATAGGTGGCCTCGGCCACCGCCCTCTTTTAAAGAGGTGTGTCTTGGTCTTTCACTGGTGTGTTTCTTCTTCTCTTGTCGTTCTTGTCATTTCGTCGAGCTAAAGTCGTGTATGTTTAGTTGCCGTGGCGTGCTGGGTGGTACTACCGCTGGTGGTGCGCGGTACTATCGCTTATAAGCGGTACTACCGCCCCCCAGCGTGGTACTACCGGTGAGGGACGGGAATAGGGGGTTAAGTCGAGGCAGGGGGAGGTTTCTTCTCCCCCATACCCATTCACTTCACCCCTCTTGTCTCTTCCTCTCTCCAGCCTCCTCTCGCCGCGGGAGGGCTCCGGCGGATCTCCGTCTCCGGGGCGTCCCTCTCCATTTCCTTTGGTGGAGTCGATCCCCACCTCATCCTCTTGCCATGGATGCCGGTATTGCCCCCGTTCTTTCTTTCGTTTTGTCTCCTTTTAGTTCTTGTTTCTTAGGGGCAATGGTGGTTGCATCTCTAGATTTTTGGCGAAATCTAGGCTTGAGTTGGTTGGAGAAGGCAACTAGACTTTCTAGATTAGAGTTTGGTAGGATTATTTTTGAATTTGGTAGGCCGGTAGTGCCGGATCTGACTGCGGTAGTAAGAACCCGCTGTTTCACCGCCTCGTGCTATATGAAACTGTTGTTTCTCCGCCTCAAGCAGTACTACCGCTCATCTTGGAGCGGTACTACCGCTTGACCTAGAGCGGTACTACCGCTCCCTTTGAGGCGGTACTACCGCTTACAGCGGTACTACCGCGGGCAGGTCACGGTACTACCGTTGAATGTCAATTTCCATCATTTTCCTGCCTTACCTTGATCTTTTTGTTGAGCTTGTTGGCTTATGCTCGTTCTTTCCGATTGTTTTGCTTGTTCTTGTGTTTGGCTCCAGGTGATGACCGTTCCGAGCAGCAAGGTCGCCATATCAACCCCGGGCGTGCCACATCAAAACGCTATCGCACCTCAGAGCCTGCCGGTGGTTCCTCGAGCACCCAACCGCCTCCAACAAGTGCATATGCAAGTGTTCCTCCACCTCCTCAGCAATTGAAGCGAGCCGCCAACAAGCGAAAAGGGAAGACTGTGACTGAGATGACCAACAAGGAGTTTTGGGAGAAGTGTCACCGCAACCCCTATGTGGTGGACCAAGAACCCACTTTGGCCAACCGCCCGTTCTGGAATCGTTTTCAGTTTGCCATCTACTTTGATGTGATCAAGGCCAAGAAGAATCTTTTTGTTGATGTTCGCTCCATTGACACTGATGCTATGGAGAAGGACCCGGAGTACTTTGGCGAAGCTCTTCAGATGTGCACTCAGCTGAATATTCTCAGGATCATGCAATTCAACAAGGATTTCGATGCAGATTTGGTGGCTCAATTCTATGCCACCGTCCATCTTGGGACGGATGTCGACAGGACTCTGACATGGATGACCAATGACAAGCTGCTTTCTGTCAAGTGGAAGGATTTCATGGAGTTACTTGATGTGGTGGATACCGGGCTTGAGACTCCTGTCGGTTTCCGTCCTCACCGCAATGCTACATTCACCCACAAGCAAGCCCTTTGGCCCTACTGCACTGTGAAGATTCACCCAGTAACTGAGAAGAAGACCTATGAGCTGTCTCCGTACCTGGACATTCTTCATCGCATATTCCGTGAGACTCTCTTCCCTCGGATCGGGAATCTGGATATGGTCCACTCTTACCTCGTGGACATGCTCCTTTTCTGTCAGCATGAGAAGGAAGCAAGCACTGGAGAGAGCCTGGATATCTCTAATGTCATGTGGTCTGAACTTCTATCTGCCGTGTCTGAGTGCAAGTGTCCTATCTATGGTCCATTCATCATGAGGCTCATTGAGAGGGCCTGGGCACAGACTTATCCTAGAGTGCTGCTAGAGACTGGAGACTTGGTGTCTCATGAGATCAAGCGTCTGAGGAAGAAGGACAACTGGACATCGCCTCACACAGGTCCATCTGCTACTGCTGCCACAGGGGGTCTGTCTGCTGATGCTGCTGCTGCTGCCATGGGGACCGAGGGTGAGGCTGCTACTGATGATCATGAGGAGAACTTTGGCCCCTCTAGTGCAGAACCATCATGGGCACAGAAGCTTAAGCGCAAGATGAAGAAGCTTTTCTGCATGGAGTCTCATGGTCAGTACATGACTCATGTGGCGGAGAAGCATGCCAGGACGCGCCACAAGGAGCTCATGCGTCAGATGGGAGCAACTGTTGTCAGTGGGTCTGAGGGTCAGATCACTGAAGAGGAGGACTGGATTCATCAGAATTGCCACTGGACCGACTCCGATGCCAAGCAGTTTTCGACCCACGATGAAGATGTAGAGATGTGATGTTCGAGCTCTTCCTCCTCCCATCACCTGGAGTCGTAGTGTCACTCTATGCCCTTTTTGGTGTCTCACTGCCAAAGGGGGAGAGAGTGTAGGGATTTGCTTCTTGTGTCGTGCTTTGAGTCGTCTTGTGTTTTCTTGTGTGTTCCTTCTTTGGTTTGGTTTGGTGTGAGACCTAAGTCCTAGTCATATGGTGTAAGACATATGCTCCCTATCGCTACCTTGTTACTTATGTCATTTCAGAGTACTGTAGTTTATTGTGAGATGCATACTTGTCCTGTTTACTCACTTCTCTCATATATTTTGTGCTTAGTATTGTTGGACTATAAAATATAGGGGGAGTGTTGATCCGAATGTGTGTGTCGTGCCTTCTCTAGGTGCACACATTATGGGGGAGCCCGTCTATATATTGTAGTTCTTAGTTTTCTTCGTTTCATCTCTTTTTCTTGCGCAAATCCCTAGTTGTCATCAATCCAACAAAAAGGGAGAGATTGTTACGGCATATCTCTCTCAAGGTAGTTTTGGTGATTGATGACAACATGTTTGCGGACTAATCTTGTGTGTTGAATTATTCACAGATTCTCCCCTGGCACGAGACGCTTTCTTCCCCTCGGAGTGTATTTCAAGACGGTGTAGCTCTTTCGTTTCTTTCTCGGTGGACTAGTTGCGTAGAGGGCACCGTACTATCAAGAGGGGGTCCGATGGGGTTTTGCTTAGGTAGAATCATCACGTACACATCAGCTTCTCACCCTCCAAGCTTTTCCTGTCCATTGAAGAGATCTCTCCTCTCTTCTTTGTTCTGTCTAGGTCTAAGCGGCAGTACCGCGCACCCAGCGGTAGTACCGCTGAGAAGCCACAAGCGGCAGTACCGCTTCGTAGCGGTAGTACCGCCGTGGCTCCACAACAGTAGTACCGCTGGGGGCCTGGCATCTCCGCCTGGTCCTCAGCTTCCTTGAGAGATCCCTTCTCCCTCTCTCTCGCGCCCCAACGGTAGTACCGCACTGCCTGCAGTACTACGGCCGAAGGGTCACAAGCGGCAGTACCGCTCCACAGCGGTACTACCGCCCTTGACCCCTCTGTCATAGTACCGCTGGGTAGTCTGGCTCCTACCGCCTCGATTCGAGAGGTCTTTTTCTCGTGTCGGATTTTGCGGCACTAGTCACGGTTGTAGTGGCGGTAGTACCGTTCCAGGAGCGGTAGTACCGCCCTACCACCACGGTAGTACCGCATTTGGGTCCGTTCCCTACTAAGTCTCCTCAGCGCGGCAGTACCACTGGTTGGCGCGGCAGTACCGTCACCTGGCGGTAGTACCGCCCCCTCTCAGCGGTAGTACCGCCCTGTGCGGGGCTGGTTAGTGAACATGATTGTTGCCCCCACTATTAAAGGGAGTCCCCTTCCTCCTTCTCACCTACCTCTTCCTCCTCCAAGCTCCATTTATTGCTCAAGCTCCATTAAATACTCCAAGCTTCATTTCCGCCCGATCTATCTCTCTAGCCAATCAAATTTTTTGATTTGCTCGGGAGTGGTTGAGAAGGCCCCGATCTACACTTCCACCAAGGGATTTTCGATTCCCCCACTCATCCCTAGCGGATCTTATTACTCTTGGGTGTTTGAGCACCCTAGACGGTTGAGGTCACCTCGGAGCCATATTCCATTATGGTGAAGCTTCGTGGTCTTGTTGGGAGCCTCCGATTAAGTTGTGGAGATTGCCCCAACCTTGTTTCTAAAGGTTCGGTCGCCGCCTTCAAGGCCACCAATAGTGGAATCGCGGCATCTCGCATTGTGTGAGGGCGTGAGGAGAATACGGTGGCCCTAGTGGCTTCTTGGGGAGCATTGTGCCTCCACACCGCTCCAACGAAGACGTACTTCCCCTCAAAAGGAAGGAACTTCGGTAACACATCCTCGTCTCCACCGGATCCACTCTTGGTTATCTCTTACCTTTACTTGTGCAAGCTCTTTATTGTTTCTACCCTTGCTTGCTTGTATGCTTGTTGTTATTGCATCATATAGGTTTCCCACTTAGTTGCACATCTAGACAACCTACTTTGATGCAAAGTTTAATTTGGTAAAGAAAAGCTAAAAATTGGTAGTTGCCTATTCACCCCCCCCCCCTCTAGTCAACCATATCGATCCTTTCATGGTGCCTCTCATACTCTTCGTCGGAGTCATCGCCATCATATTTCAACGGTGCACTACCTCCGAACTCATATTGGGGATACTCATTGGCTTCCACTTCAACTTTATGCTCAACAATAGGCGGCACACTACTAACCAGGCTCACATCATCTACTAAGGTTTGGTTCAAGTCAACATGAAAGAGAGGAGCCTTGACCACCTTACTTGCAAAGACTTCGACTGACTTGACTGCCGAGGATGCAACAACCTCCTTATATGCAACCCAATGCAAATTGGACTTGATAGGCATTGTCTTCATTCGACACTTGTGTGCCGACCCAACATCATATCTTCCTACTAATTCAACTTGGTCACTTGCATCCACCCACTTTAATCTTATACGTGTTTCTTCCACAACCTCTTCATAACTAGGAGTCTCAAGAAATATCAACACTTCCTCATACTTGTCAACAATATCCACATTCATGAATGCCTCTTTGTCAACATAATGAATATTCACAATCTTGTCCATCTAAAAAAATGGTAACATAAGTATAAGAAGTGTACAATTCTAAATATACCACATTGCTAACAAAACCCCTAACCCTAACCCTAAATCTTAACATTAGCTATGACCCACAATAAGGTATGCTCAACAGCATCACAATGCAACACTATTGGAACAACAATGCTCAAAACATCACATTATAGATTCATGTTCAACACTAGAGTTAGGAACAACAAGAACAAATCAATCCAATAAAAATTTGTGAGATGAAGGAGGTTACCTCAACGAACGGAAATGACACCGGATCCACGGACCAACCCAATCGATTTGCAAGGATTTGAGAGGGGCTAAGTGAGGGACACAAAGGGAGAAAAGGGCAAGATCTCGGGATAGGCCAATGGGGGAGAAGAGAGTGAAAGGTGAGTGGTGGGTGAAAACCCCACGACCACCTAAAATATCTGCACCAAAAACGCCAAGGACGGCGACGTTTCTAGAAACGCTAGCTTGCTCGGCGTTTCCACCACGCCACGTCAGCACGCAACGCGTCCTCGGCTTGGCAGTAGGCCACGTCAGGAACGCTAGCTTGCTCGGCATTTCTGTGTTGGATGAAAACGCCGCGGTCCCTGACGTTTCTAAAAGGGTCAAATTGTGAAATAATTTTACATCAGGTTTAGTTTGTGAGAATAAACTCTGACAAGGTCAGAATAGTGATTTCGTCCAAAGCTGGGCTTGGGCTTCACCATGCAAATGGACGCAATGCACCAAGTGTGGCGTACAACGCACAGCACATGGCCTGTGAGGATTAGCAGGAGAATGGCGTGTCGACACGGATGAACTAAGCTACGGAGACACCTCATCGTGGTTGAGAGTGACAGTAGAAATAGCATTTCGGCAGTAACTGCTTTCGACGTGTACACGTTACATTACGTCTCGGCAGGGAGAGTGCGCAGAAAGCTACTGGTTGCAGTAGTATAATTTACAGCAGTTGTCCACGGTCATACTCCAGAATCCAAAAGACGGAGAGGCTTTGTTAATAGCAGAGAGAGGGATTGACTTTGGATCATTAAATATTCAGCAAGTTTCCTTTGTTTGCAAGACATGCGGAATCGAGTTTTTTGGCAGGTTCTCCTTGACGGTACACACATAGACCTACGTAGTTGAAAGTTGATTGGACACGTGTGTGCAATACATTCCTGGGTAATTAGTTGAGTCGTACTAGTACTAAGTGAACACCACACCCTGCAAATCAGTTGCAGAACTAGCAGGCGAAAATATTGATTATGCAGTCCAGAGTGTGCACTTGTGTGACCCTGCAACGTGCGTATCTTTTTCCATCCTGACACGGAAGCTTACTTAATCCACCCTGGCTATTCCGCAACCGGCGCGCCAGTTTTCAACAAGTGTCATCGTGACAGAAGAGATTAACAAGTAGCCGGCCTCCGATTCACACCAGAGACGTAGAGGGAGTAGTGGAGTACGTACTCCCTCAGTTCTAAATATAAGTTTCAGTTTTGCTAAAGCGTATTTAGATATGTCGTAAGTATTGCACATCTAAATCATATGTCATTATCTTACATTGGGATTCGTATGATTTTTTTCTTCTGTTTTTCTTTATGCTTGATTCATTCACTCAGATGTGCAATATAAGTTTTTTAGAGATTCTTCTATAGTGGCTACATTCGAATGTACATAGACATTTTTTAGAGTATAGGTTCACTCATTTTACTCCGTATATACTATAGTAAAATTTTTAGAAGGACTTATATTTAGAAATAGAGGAACTACGTGTTATAATCATGCATACATGGGTCCCTCCGGCCGGCCAAATGGCTCGCATCGCATGCAATGCAGCACATTGTATTGACTGGTGGATCACTCACGAGTTTTGACGGCACTGTCCATTCTGAACCCTGAAAATGTAGTATTAAATCATGCATCGACATGCCTTTTTTTTTGCCAGAGGGGGTAATAACGGTGGTGCGCCACAGCACATAACGTAGGGGACAAGTATACAGCTCTAGTCTCGAGTCTCGTGAATGTATATAGAGCAGAGCGGAGCAGCGCAGAGCCGCCGGCATGACGTGAAGACCAAGTCGGCCGATTGAGCCGCCGTCATCATTGGCTAATCATCGCTCCTTCCTCGCTCCCGCATATGCACACTCAATCTATCTGTCTATAGTACTTTCCCTTTTTGATTTATAGGGCTTATCTCAAAATTTTAGTTTTTTCATTTTATAAGGCTTAATTTGGTTGTTTTCCATCACATGTTCAGACTTCAAGGTGCATTAAATCATTGCGTGCAAGTACTTTCTCCATTCCATAATATAGTGTGCCCGCGCTTCCCGAGGTCCAACTTTAACCATAAATTTAACCAACGAGACCAACTGCGACGGAACAAAAAATTATATAATTGAAAACTTTTTTCAAATATGAATTCACTGATATAATTTTTGCTTCCGCCGCAATCGGTCTTGATAGTTAAATTTACGGTCAAAGTTGAAGCACGTGGATAGAGGAAGCACTACATTGTGGAATGGAGGGAGTATTAAAAGAAAAATGACCAATGCATGCATTTTATGCATGCATGCATTGCAATCAATGCTTTCGTAAACATAATTTTTTAAAGAAAACAAGAGCATTAATTGGGTGCTTTTGCAAACTATAAAAATATTTCACCACTCATCATCTACCTTGGTTGATGAATTTTTTGAATTGAGTTTTATAAACCGGAAAGAAGAGAGTATATACTATTTGTTGACAGCCATGCACACTCAATGTACATAGTACATTGAGCAAGCGATTGGCTGACGCTGGATGCTGCCGATGGATGCGATAATACGCCATGGGAAGACGTATGCACACGCGACCCATCCAACAAACTTCCTCTCCTCTGCCGGCGAGCAGTCTCGCCCGTTGAACAAATTATCTTACATCGGGGGAGATCACTTGCTGCATAGGAGGCAGCCATCGGGATGGCGAGCGCGGGTGGACGTGACATGCATGCCACGGATAAGGCGGGCCGGCCGGCGCGGCGCTCCTCCACTCCTGTCTCTCTGTCTCACGGTCTGTCGTCCATCGCCGCCGTGCCAGGTGTGTGGCATGCCGCACGCGATGGCAGAACCTTCCGATCATATGATCCAGGACAAAGTATAAAGGGTTCGTTCGGTCCTCTAGTGGAACGCTCACTCCCTCGCCGGGATTTACGCACAAGGGCATGCAGGCGCGTACTCGCTCAGTTTTTATTTAGTTCACGTATTAGTTTTGGTCAAAATTAAGCCTTATAAACTTTGACAAAGTTTGTAAACAAAAATATTAACGTATACAATAATAAATCAAGGACGCCGATAAGTGCCATATGTGTAGGTGTTAGGGAGTCTGCCCACACATTTTGTGTGGTGTATAAGAGAAACAGCCCACACATTTACGTGTGGGCAAAACAAGTAACGTCCACACACCTCTTTTTTCCCCTTCCGATCCCTCTCACACACGTGCGTGTCGGCGAAAATAGATAGAGCCCACACGCTCCGTACGTCAAGCTTCGTACCTCGTGGTCCCGCACGCCCCGCGTGACAGTCATCGTGCGCCCGTAGTTGCCATGGTGCAGACCCTCGTCCATGTTTGTTTAACTGCACTTGCCATGTCGCTGAACTACGGTTGTCATGTCGGACAACTACAGTTGTCATAGTTGCTCAACTGCAGTTGCCATCTCATGTCAAAAGTTCCAGATGCCATTTCTGGGCAACTGCGGCTGTTGCCATGTATGGTCTGGTTTACTATAGTTGCCATGATTTGAAAAACTTCAGGGGTTTGCCACCTACTAACACTAGACAGTTGTCATGTATGGTCTGATTTACTACAGTTGCCATGATTTGAAAACCTTTGGAGTTGCCACCTACTAACACTAAGCAGTTGCCGTGTAGCGCTACAAAAAGACATGGCAAAACAACATGTTCGGGTACAAAAGAGAGAGTTGCCATCTGCTTACAAGCACACTAGGGCAGTTGCCGTGTACCCTGTAAAATACATGGCAACTGAGATGTTTGGGTAAGAAAAAAATGAGAGTTGCCACCTACTTATAAAACACACTAGGGCAGTTGCCATGTGCACTGCAAAACACATGGCAAATGGCAACTTGGGTGTGGAAGATGAGACGGGCGTGTGAGCGAGATGACAAATGCCCAGACACCAACCCTTGTGCGTGTGTGAAAAGTGACGTGTGGGAGAACTGTTGAACGCGCACACACCAGTCCTTCTCGTATGATGAAACGGCTGTGTGGGCGACCGGATAAATGCCCACACACTAGCCCAGTCCTACGTGGCCCTAGAAATATGCCAAGATTCGTGCGCTCACACACGGACGCGGATCCACGCGTGTGGGCGAGATGCAAACGCCCACATGTGTGGACGTTAGACTTTTCGTAAATCAATACCATTAGACTCATTCATTATTGAATGTACTTTCAAATCATATAAATTTGTTATGGTAAATATTCATATTTTGTTTATAAACTTGATTAAACTTTATGAAGTTTGACTTCAGTCTAACCTAATATACAGAGTAAATAAAAACAAATAGAGTAGGACCGAACACACGAGCTCAATTGTCCTGATGACGCCCTCCCTTGTAAGTTGTAACCAAAATCTACGACGGAGATGCATGGAACACCCAGAAGAGCAACGATTCGATCGGCGTGCATGAGACGACGAGGCTCGCGCTTAAATTGTTGTTTATTTTTATTTAGGATTGTGATATTTGGCACACGTGTGCCATATAAGCAAAACTGCCACACCTCTACTTTTTTATTTTAAAGTATCACACGATTCCTCGTTCTTTGACCTCGCCTCCTTCCAAATGACCCCGGAGGCTCGCCCGAGAAACATGTTTCTCCTGCACATTTCGCGCGCCCATCCCCGAGAAAACTGTCACTTCTTCACGTTTACCACATGATTTCTCCTCAGGACAAAGTTACCATAATACTCGTATGCAAGTTATCAGGCCTGTGTTGCGTAACTTACCATACTATTTACATAGAACGTACCAGGTACTATGCTTCAAGAACTACACCCCTTCAAAGTCACCAATGTATTTTATACACAAGTTAGAAGGTTTTCGATGTGTAAAATACCGTGGTGCTTACACATAAGTTATCAGGGTATATGTACATCAACCTCCCCCTGGTCAAAGTTACCATGGGGGATTGTACATGAGTTATCGGGTCTACAGTTCGTATATTATCATGATACTTGCACCTAAAAATCTGGGTGTGTTTCGGTAGCATTTTTCATAGGTCAAAAATTACCACAATGTTTTTGCGTAACTTATCACGCCTATAGCATGTGTGCCCCTCATGACACTAAACATTATGTCACTTTCTAGTGGCACGCCATGTGTTGTGTTCATCCAAGAGGCCCACGCGCGAGGTGAGTGTATGTCTTTAACAACTTATTTTCCTTTGGTAAAAAAGCTATCATCATGTTTATATTGCAAGTTATCGGTTATGCGGTGCTTATATTATCATGTTATTTACACGAAAATTATTGGGGATGTTTTGAACAACTTTTTTCTGGGAAAAAAAGTTATCATGGTGATTCTACGTAACTTATCAAGCTCGTAGTGCTTAAAATATCATGTTATTTACATAAAATTTATCAGGGGTATGTTTCAGCAAATTCTCTCCCACGGGTCAGAAACTTATCATGATGTTTAGTTATCGCAGTGCATATATTTTCATGCTATTTACACATAAAAATGCCAGGGGAGGGAGGTATACTACCGTGCTATTTACACAGAAGATATCGGAGTATCTTTTCAAAAAAAAATCCCTACGGTCAAAGTTACAATGGTGTTTCTACCTCAGTTATCACATGTGCGTTGTGTATATTACCATCTATTTACACATAAATTATCGAGTATCTTTTCACATTTATCTTCCCCAATGGTTAAAGTTACCACGATGTTTGTATCTAAATTATCAGGTCTATAGCGTGAATGTTATCGTGCCATTTACAGAAATTACCGGGGGGCGGGTTCAACAAATTTATTCCCAATGATCAAAGTTATCACGATGCTTGAAACAAAAAAAATTCAGTGCTAACATATTAAAGGCAAAAACATGTCAAAAACAGTATTCCCCTTAGCTTGTTCAACAATTAGTGTCATAGATGAGGTGGTTAGTTCCCTTTGTTGATTACCTGCAGAACAGAGATCAAATCCTAGTCCAAGCATTATTTTTGCCCGAAAATTAGGAAGTCGCGTGAGGCCATAATTGACGATTACGAAAATTAGGAAGTCACGAGCGGGTGTGCCCGCGGGAAAGGAAAGAGATCGGGAGGCGTGCAGGAAAGAAAAGAAATCGAGAGGGAGGTCGGGGAGGAGAAAAGGAAGGAGATCGGGAACAAAGCCATCCATCGGGAACCTTCAAATCCAGCCTAAGAACTCGCCCGAGAACTGACCAGCAGCTCTAGGACTTACACGCACGCGTTCAAACCTTGTGGACGGGCACCGCTCGTCCGTCCTGCCGACCCTGACATAATGACTTCCGTTGACCATCCTCGTTAGAGTTAATTAACTGCGCAACGGGACGCAACCACGTACGAACCCAGTGCTTATGTTTTCTTAAGATTAAGAAAGCAGAAGGTCATACGAAGCCAGAGCTTGGCTTGTCCACACACCAATGGCGTTTCCTCCTCCCATTCTACTAGTAGTAGAATCTAAATCTAGAGGTAATAGCACCCCAGGTACTCTAACTTGCACCCAATGTGATGATCTAGTCCCAAAGTTGCAAAACTAGACCAACTCATACCCCAACTTGCATCCAATGTGATGATTTAGTCCAAGGCCAATCAGAGCTCGCCATTTGGCTGCCAAGTGGCTGGGCCGGTCAGCGCTGGCAGTTTTGCACAAACCCCCCTGCCGTTTCCCTGATTCAACCCGCAGTTACCCCCCACCTGAATTATGCGGTCTGGCTATGTGTGCATAGGAAGAGTGAGTGTGTATACTATACACACGTGTGACTAGTCACTCACGCAGATGTCCTGCGTTGGCCCCATGCACGCCACGTAGGAAGGAGCCGCCTGGTCATGTGACGGGTTTTGTTGTTTGGCTAAACTAGGTTCGTCGAAATTAAGCGGTGAGTTGTTAATTTGCATGTATGAGCACACAGCTGTGGTCCACTCTCACTCCGGTTGTACATGTTCACGTAGTAGAGTGCGGTGTGGTGCAAGTAAGCTAGCCGGGATGTTTAGAGGACAAATTTGCATCGGCGTACGTACATCCAAAATCTGCTCCGATGATCGACTCTTGTTCCTTTGGATCTCGCGAAAAGGCCCGAACGAAGCAGGCTTGTCACGCACGTTGCCGGTGAGGATTTGGGTGTGCACACATAGCCAGAGCCACGTACCAATGCAATGGACAGCGCCGACCGCATAACTCAACCAGGATATATGCTTATCTTGTTAATGACATGAGCAACAAACGTGCTAGAAAAAGAAAAGCTAAAATATAGCTCCGACCAACACCCAAATATTTTGATTGTAGCAACAACAAAAAACGTCATATGCCTCGGGACGGTACTTCTATATCCATGTCAATATAAAAAGAACAAGTCATAGAAACTCAACAAATCTCACCCATTCAACTGCATCTATCCAACGTGTACAACGCTTCGTCATTAGCATTAAACACACATTTAGCATTATAAACATGTTTACCACCCTCTACTAATTAATATCATGTCTAATATCAACATCAATTTAACCAAGTAATTATATCCTATCCAATATTACATGCAATTTATATCTTGTAATGTACAATACACTTAATATATTGTCTAATATTGACGTACGTTGTATAGACCTACTTTTTTAACACCGTACAAATGTAGATGTTCACAGACACTCAAATTTTGTTTTACTACTAGTCTATGACCAGTCCAACCACTTGCCAGCCAACCCAACACATGTTTGAACGACAAATGCTTGCGTAAACTTTAAGTCCATCCTCTGTTTTCTTTTAGATTCGCCACTGCACACACCCTGGTACCATGGGTACCTCCGAGATACTGAGCCGATACAATATATAGAGATTAATGAAGTCGCCACAGACGTCTTCGTAGTCGACGGAAACGCCGCTTCCCACTGAACGCACATTGCCTGGAGGCCTGAAATAAATCCAGCAAAATGCGGCTATCGGTGCCAAGTCTAGGACTTGAACACTGATGTATCAGTTTCATTACAAAGAACCTAACCATCTGATATAGGCTCAGTTCACGCACATACACGATTAGTAGTTATAGAAAATACTCACCTAGCCTAAGTGAACTTATGACGGTCCAAAATCTTAGATTTGTTTATTACTTCTTCTCTTCTGGTTTAGAAGCCCCCCCCCCCCCCCACCACCACCATCGCATTTGAGTCAAAAATAATAATCATAAATTTATCTAATAAAATATGAGCTACGAAACGAAACCTTTTATCCCAAACAAGTTGGGGTAGGCTAGATATGAAACCCTTTCACGACGACTTCCCAGGAGGTCACCCATCCTAGTACTACTCTCGCCCAAATGAGTTTCATACCCAAAAGACTGGCTAGTTTTTACGTTGGCTCGCCAAGCCTATCACAACCCTTAGATATGAAACCCTTTCACGAGGACTTCCTAGGAGGTCACCCATCCTAGTACTATTCTCGCTCAAATGGGTTTCATACCTATGGGACTGGCTAGTTTTTACGTTGGCTCGCCAAGCCTATCACAACCCTCCTCCTTTACCCGGACTTGGGACCGGCTATGCCTAGAAGACATAAATTTATCTAATAAAATATGAGCTACACCTGACAAAAAATTATATAACTGAGAACGGCATTCCTATGCTTCAAAATAGTGACTTAAAATGTCTTATAAAAGTTTTCAGGGGAGTATATTTTTTCTCTATTAACTCCAATGTATTTTTTTAAGATGCAATAGGAAAATTACGCTGCGTGACATGCATCATATTCCCGTGTTTTCTTCCTACGCCCGCCATTTTTATTTACTCCGCATATTAGGTTTGTCTAAATTCAAACTTTATATACTTTCAACAAGTTTGTGGAAACAGTTTAACACATATACCTTCAAATATATATATATCATTGAACATAAAAATATATATCATTGGATTAATCATTAGATATATTTTCACATCACATAAATATGTTACTTTCAACTTGGTCAAATTTGATAAAGTTTGACTTCAGTCAAAGCTAATACATGGAGTTAATAAAAACGGAGGGAGTAATTTTTTGATCGAACGATTCGGTAATGAAGTTGTTTACACGGAAGTTGGTTGCGTACGCTCGAGATCTAGCTCGAGTCTTCTTCCCAGACCTCAGCATCAATGCATGGCGTGCACGTACGTGCATTTCATCGGCGATCGAAATTACGCGGTCATCATATCGGAGTACTCCAGCTATAGCTAGCTAGCTAGCTTGTGTTGGCGCGCGCACTCGAGCCGTCAGTGGTCAGCGGACAGCGGTACTGTAGTGGTCACCAGTACGCAGGCCCGCGCAATGTGCATTGTGGTATGGCTTCCTTTCTGTTTCTATTTTTTCTATCGAAACAAGTGGTAATATGATTCCAGCTTTGAATCCACTCATCCGAGAATTCCGAAACACTGTACTCTCTCGTACATCTCCACTCAACGACCACGATCGATCGAGGTATGCGTGCATGCATGCATGCATGCAAGCAAGAATGATTTGCTCCGCCCACCACAGCAAAGACAGTTTTGATTGATCAATGCCACGGCAAATTCAGGTGGAGGTGAGTACGGGTTGATTAAAGGAAACGGCAGGGGGGTTTGTGCAAAACTGTCAGCGCTGACCGGCCCAGCCACTTGGCAGCCAAATGGCGAGCTCTGATTGGCCTGGGACTAAATCATCACATTGGATGCAAGTTGGGGTATGAGTTGGTCTAGTTTTGCAACTTTGAGACTAGATCATCACATTGGATGCAAGTTAGGGTACCTGGGGTGCTATTTTCCATTTATGTTGGGATTGACACGCACGGTCTGCTGGACAGTTTCAGCATGCGTTCACGCGCTAGCTTCAGTCTTTAAACATGCACAGAGGCGAAACAGTAAATAAGTGCAAAAAATGTCTAAAGCCTGCCTGGCCGGCCCATCCAACGGTCACAAGAGGAGAAAAGGCACACCAAATGGCTCACCGGTCCCGCCTTAATCCCAGTAGTACATCGCAACATGCAATAGTTTTTGGAATGGAAATCTGCACTGACACATGCCATGGGCCGATGGCCATGCTCTGGTAGTACTCAAATTAGATCAGTGCCAAAGTGAAAGTGTCTGTCGATCCTCAAATGCACTGTGCCATAAATTTTGCTCTGAAGCATTCCTTCGCCTGGTGAAATGGTCGGGTTTATGCAATGTCATCAGACTGTCCAATTTCTGGAACATGTATTACACTGACTTCCATGTAGACACCACACACGGATGCCAGACATGACAACTCTCCTCAAGCACCAGAGAACAAAAATACTAAGAAATTGTGGTAGAGACTAGAAGGAAGCTACAAATGGCAGTGTCATTTTCCAATCAAGCACAAAGTGTATGATATTGTCGAAGAAAAGTAAAGTAAATTAGCCCGCCAAGCGCAGGCAAAACGTCCAAGGTTAGCATAAAACGGGCCACCCGCCCGCTCCCACTCCAACCATCTCCCTTCTCCTCTCCGCTCCCTTCCCCCCGAAGCTGCCTGCGGCCAGCGCCGGCAGCCCCTCATCCTCCAGCCGCCGCCGCTCCCTCCCTATAAGTACTCCGTCTCGCCGTACCCCTCCTCAGATCTCCACGCAACCCGCCGCTACCGCTACTCGTCCTCCCCATCGCACGCGCTTAATCACCTTCTTCTACCACCTTCTTGCCTCCACCACCAAGAGACCCAGAGCCCGAGCAGAGCCAGCCAGCCAGGAGCCAAGAACCTGCCTCTCCGCGCCCATGTCTGTGCAAGCGGCCTCGCCGGCGTCGGCGGGGGAGAAGACCATGGCCACGACGGCGTGGCCGTACCTGGAGTACATGGCGCAGTGGGAGCGGCAGGTGGAGCGACGGCAGCTGTTCCTACGAAGCTACCACTTCTCCCGCGACGCCGAGGTCTCGCCGCGCGCGCGCACGCGCCGCGTCGTCTGGGCCGGGGCGCGGCGCCTGCGCCGCGCCGCCGCCAAGGGGCTCCGTCGCCTCCGGGCGCGCATCCGCCTCTGCTTCGGCTGGGCCGCGCCCGCGCTCCGCCGCCGCTCCTCCCCGCGCCGTGCCGGCGTCCACGGGTTCCGGTACGGCCGCATCCCCCGCGGAAAGGCGCCGGCGGCCGCCGCCAACTCCGCGTCCGTCTGCTTCTGGTAGCCATAGAAGGCCAACGCGTCAGCGCACTTGCTGGCTTCCAAGTTAAGCTCTTGATTGCTTAGGTGAAACAATTAGCCGGTGAATGGTAGCGAGCGGCGGCTTCTGCTCCGGCTCCATGGAGTGTTCGTCGTCGCCTGCTGTGCTCGCTGTTTGACTAGACTAGAGAGAGATGGAGGATGATTAAGTAAACAGGGCAGCTGTTGCTCAAGTGGGATTGGTTGTGTGTGGATGTTTTTTCCTTCTTTTTGGTGTCTAATTACTCTGAATGAGTTAACTGTGTATCTATCTGAAGCCTTCTCTGTTCTTGCTGTGGTGTTTGGCTTGCGTCTCTGCTCATTTTTTTTTTTGACGGAACCTCGTCAGAGGGCCAGGAGCTCTAGCAATGCATTATAGAAGAATAGAGTTGATCCAGTTTATAAGGAAAACCAGATCGAAAACCTCACAAACTGACCAGTTTATAAGGAAAACCAAGCCGAAAACCGCACAAGCAACCAAGCCTTGTCGACCACACGACACAAGGCCGCAATTGCAACAAACACACACACCCGACTCCGGAGCCGCCGCTCCGACATCCCCCGCCCGCTCACGAGCCATAGCGCCGCACCGTTCGGGCGCCCTGTAGCCCTTGCTACACGAGACAACCATCCGCAGACCACGAACGCTGTGCCAAAACATCCGGGGCCGCCGCCCCGACTTCCCGCCAGACCAACCCCTCAGGCCGCGTCCGACCGGGCCGACGACCTCGCTACCCTTGCAGCACCAAGTCGCCACCCAAACCATGCAGAGCCGCGAACCTACCCCATAGAGCCGCCGTTGCATAGCCATCCGAGGCCGCTGCCTCGGCGTACTTCCACCGTCCGGAGCCGCCGCCCCGGCATCCACTGCCCTGACCATGACGCAAACTTGCACAATTGTCATGAACCCACCACCCCACAAAGGTCAAGGATTCCAAGGCGGTGCCTTCAAGAAGGTAACGGCATAAATGTCGCCACCGCCCGCACCAATGGAGCTTGGGTTTTCACCCGGAATCACATAACAATTGTGAATGTAGATGGATGAATCTCCACAATGAGGCCTTCAGGAAGGAATGCAACGCTCAAGAACGCCGCCATCATCGGCACCGACCGGAGAAGGTGCAAGACTTTCGCCCGGAGAACAACACTTTGTGCAAGGAGCATTGCAGTCAACCACCAAACCCACCTGGACGACGCAACGGAATACTGCGCCGTGCATCACACCTCCGGCCACAACCACAACCACCTCAATCCCAGCCCTCTGCTACGCAACAGGAAGAAGCTGGGCACTCCAATACAGGGCCGGAGACCACCGTCGCGGGGCCACCGCGCCGCCGTCCAAAAACTGCAGCTCACCGCCGCCACCGCAGCTCCCCCAGCCGAGGGAGGAGACTCCAGCACCCAGTGCGCCCAGCAGCCGCTGCACGCCGCAGCTCCGCCACTGCAGCACCACAGTGCCACCACCGCCAGATCAGGACGCCGGGCGTCAGATCCACGGTGGTCGGCCTTAGCACCGCCCCGAACACCCTCAGCAGAGAGAGTAGGAGGGAGCAGCGCCGCCACCTTGCCCGGGGCCGCCGCCCCGGCTTGCCTGCGCCGACGAGAGGGCCCGCCGTCGCCCAGCCGCAACCAGGAGTGGAGCTCCGTCCAGGGCCGAAGCCGCACGCCACGCAACGAGGAAGCCCCGCCGCCGCCGTCCGCTAAGCAGGCTTTGCCTGTCGACATCCCCCGGCGGCGGCAGGGGAGCGAGGAGGGAGCGGGGAGTGGGGGCGGCGGCGGCTAGGTTTTCGCCCGTGCCGCCCCCCTGGGAGCGACGCGAGCGTCTCTGCTCATTTCTTACCTCCGTATGTGATTGATTGCTTTGATAAATGTAAACAGAACATAGCAGAAAACAGAAATACAGACATACAGTGCTGTCATGCGTGCAAATTTGCAATTCAGGGAACCCAATCACAGTTTTTGTCTGTCAGTCAAGACACAGATGGCACATTTTTCATCAAGAAAAACAGAGTGTAACAATAATATTTGTCTCTGTGTGTGTGTGTGTTGATCATGCAAACAAGATGAGGTGGAGAAAGACGTGTGGTGTCCCGTTGCGAGGCGGTCCGGGCAGGGACCTAGTCCAAAAGACCAAAAGAAAGAAGGGAAGATTCTCCAAAGTCTCGGGTCAGTTTTGAAGTAGGTGAGAATGTGTGGCGAGGCGAGCCACACCGTGAACCAGCCCGGCTTTATTTCAAGTGCGTGTCGCGGTCAAAAGGCACGCACGGCAGGAGGAGGAGGAGGATGCCAAATTGCCAATGCAGCGGCAGCCTCTGTCTCTCTTTTCTCTTTGCCTGTGTCCCTTTCCAGTCCATGACGACGACGGGTGATGCCCTCTGACTTTCTCCCATGGCCATTTCTTATCCGTGAAACCATTCAAATTGCTCTGGGTATTTCTTATCCGTGAAGCCATTTAATTAGCGAATCAACATCTGGTTGAGTTGGTTAGGTGGACAGTGATATCCCCAACCCATTAGGGTTCAAATTCTGGTGCTCGCATTATTCTTGGATTTATTTTAGGATTTCCGGCGATGCGTTTTCAGTGAAAGGAGACGTTCCCGTCAACAACGAGGCGCCTACGGTGACTTCGTAAATCTCAAGTACACTAGTACACTACCGATGAGTGCAGAGGACTTGAGCACTCCACGTTGCGATGCGACCCCAGGGTCGTCGGGTTCGGTCACTGTCACGGCGCACGCGCATGATTGCCCTATCCCACACGCCAAGATTAATACTCCCTCTGTAAACTAATATAAAAGCATTTAGATCATTATTTTAGTTATCTAAACGCTCTTATATTAATTTACAGAGGGAGTAACCAGTAACAATCCCAGTCGATCGCCGGCGTAATCACGTCGGCCGGGCTTGCAACCGTATATTAAAGCCGTGCGTGCGCACCGTAGTCCCCATCCGTCGACTGCATCCATTATCCGATGCCCCGCTCGTGATATTTCTGTGCGTGATCCGCTTAATCAGATATGCATGATTGCTCCTGTGGTGCCATGCCATGCATGCATGCACAGCCGAAAAATTATCAAGACATGATGGAGCGGTTGGCTCAGTAGCCTCGGACGTTTCTTCCGGTTTTTTTTTCTGTTGCTTGACGTGATGGCTCTCGTCTTGTGACTTGTGTGTATGCCAGCGTGTGAGAAGGAAATGATTTTTTTTTCGGGGTAAAAGGATTGTATTACTCACGAGCACACGAATTCATCCCTACACAGACTAGGGACATTAGCAGGTCCAGAGCGGAGCCAGACCACAGTACGGTTCTCCGTTCGACCGAAGTTTGCTAACATATGACTAACATTATTTTGCTCTCTAGAGATGTGAGTAACACAACACTCCCTTCTATCCATAAGACTCTTTACTTTTGAGACCACCATCGCATGCTGGGAACGATCCGGTCCTTTTGCCTTGATCATCTGCACGGCCTGCATACTGTCACCAGGGCCGGTCCTAACTTTTCCGAGGCCCGGGGCGAGCTTCAAAAGTGGGGCCCATAAAGAAAGACATAGTCAATAATTTCATTCATACTGATATATATCATCACAAAAATTTATCAGACTTCAGACATCTAACTAAACAACAGTACCAAGAATTCATTGGCAAATATGATCTCATAATACACCTGAACATGGTAAATTTTAGCAAACAACCAACATAGCTTTTTAGGTTATACGTATACTGCAGGAAAGGAGGGGGGGACAGCTGAATCGTTGGAGGACAAAAGTAGAAATTGAACTAGCCAATTCCAAACATCTTCAACCTCGCTCCATCCTCAATTTTGTGTTTGAGAAACCTGTATAGAAAGAGAAGACCAACTAGTGAGCTAAAATTACATAATTGAGTACAAAGATCAAATGGAAAACAGACTGAAAAGTTACTAGAACTTTTTGAGGCCGTGTCCATCCTAGTTGCAAAGCAAACATAACTGATGTGGTTCGCCGGCCTACCCCCTGCGGCTGCTCATAGGATGGGACGTACTTATAGGTGTGCTGCAGAAAAATAATGAGAAATCCATAAGGTACGAGTAGGTGTGATGAAAAATTTAAGGGTGATCAACGGAACCAGTCATAATCATTGCTAGGTGCTTCGGAAGTGGAGCGGAACGGAGAACGAGAAGACAGACGCGGGGAGAAGAAACAGCGGCTGTGGCGTTAGCCCCTTGGTTAGATCGATGGAAGAACTCTACTTGAAGAAACGATTGGCTGAACAATAAAACGATGGGATGTATAGCATACGTACCACATATGTTGGGCCCCCTCATCAGGTGGGGCCCTAGGGCGTCGCACTTCTTGCCCCTACCTAGGGCCGGCCCTGACTGCCACACTCCAGGATAATCGGCAACTCCGTCCACTGCACTGATCATCCTGGGGTGTAGTGTACGTGGTCGTGGTGTATGAGTACAACCTACTGGGGCGTGCTTTAGTTTGGAAGGGCCGCTCAGCTACCTCGTTGTCATCGCACTCTGTTCTGCGGAACCAAACAGACAATTTTTTTGAACCAAAGGGTCGTAAAGCTGGCATGATTACTCCTTTGAGGCACGGAAGAGAAAGCAGCGTGTCAGTTTGAAATTATCGGCCTCAGAGAGACACACATCTCACTTTGAGGTGAGCCAGCTGCTTTATTTGAATTATTACAAGTTGTAAAATGCTGGCATCGGCTAGAGCCTAGAGGTAGTCGTATATGTCTGGGCAGGAACGTGTGGGGAAATGGGCTCGCTGCACGGGACTGCACTATTTCTCGTGTCTTTCTGGGCTTCCACAAATCATTCCAAGCAAGTCTTTTGACCCCGGCCGGTTGGCGAGATAAGGCCAACTCCAACGCACAGATCCATTATTCCACCCTCGCTTTTTGGTCCGCGCGAACAAAAAAACCGAATGAGTGTTCGTTTTTTTGTCCGCCCGTGACCCACTTTCAGCCCAAATTTGGGCTGGGTTTGCGTCAGTGCGGACGCCTGCGACACCCTCCGTAACGGGTCTCGTCTCTCCCTCACACGATAGATCTGAAAGAAGGAGCGGACCTGAGGAGGAAGGGAAATGGTTGGTTGATAGAGGAGAAAAGTTTGCCAACGAGGTCAACTACTGTTTAGCATCACAACAATCCATGTTGCCTCCACGCAACACACTCTGCTCGCTTAAGTACTCGACGAGTGGAACACGTTGGTGCCACGGCTTTAGTCTTCTGGTAGTCCTTATCACCGTCAAGTGGCCCTGTTTGGTCCTAGGTCCCCTTGGTTATTGGCCTTGTCGTAGTAGTGCTAACATCCCCCTTCTAGGTTGGTTTTCCCCAACAGCCAGTGTTGATGGAAAGTGTTGGAGGTAGCTCCTTCTCCACCTAAACCTCAATGACAATCGCCCTCTTGAGATGTGAGACGTGGATCACCGAATGGATCTTACTGCCTTGGGGGAGTTGGAGCTTGTACACCACTTTGCCGACACGCGCGATGATCCGAATATCCGCTGGGCCACTGAAGATTGGATAAACAGTTGCAGTCGTGGGAGAACTGTGTCACCCACCTCGAATTCTCGACCCGTGTGTTGCTTGTCTGCCTGTTTTTCATTCGATCTTGAGCTTGCTTGAGTTGTTGTTATAGGAGTTCCCGTATAACTTCTCGTTCCTGGAACCAAGCAGCCAGGTCCGGTATGGTGCTCTTATAAGGTGTCCGGCCCAAGGCAGAGTGAAAGTTGGTATGATACCACGACCACTTGTACCCGTCTTTTGGGCAGGCACGCACCGAGCAATGTAGATATGTCTCTAGACACTGGTTGACACACTCCGTTTGTACGCCAGTTTGCGGATGACAGGACAAGCTCATTCCGAGTTGAATTTGCGCAAGCTTAAACATCTCATGAACTTTTTTTTCTGAATTCTTGAACTTTTTTTGTATTCTCAAACATTTTTTGAATGCGCAAACATTTTTTTGAATTCATGATTTTTTTGAATGTCATGAAATTTCTGCGAACATTGTTCGAATACAGGCGAAACCTTTTTTGAATTCATTACCTTTTGTTTTTATTTTCGCTATCTTTTTAACTATAAAATAAATTGACTGAAAAAAGAAATGAGAAAAACGAAACAAAACAAGGTGAACCATCTGGCTGGGCAGGCCCATCGTGCACGAGGCAGACGCGGGCGACGCACAGCTTTGCCTAGAAAAAAAAAGTGGCGATACACAGCAGCACCCACGCCGCGACTGCATCATGTACACCAACCCAACCAGTGCAACCTTATGGACAGCTAAATGAACATCTATAGGTTCTTAGGAGAGTGCAGAAAAACACTTTTGATCCAACACAGGTTTTTAGGAGATTATTACGAAAATACTCCAGCATGTCACTAGCACCACAGGTTCTAATTTACCGTTTTCCCCAACACTTGTCCACTTTAACAACAACAAGTCACTGCAGACCAAGCATACAGAGTCAAGATGGCAAACAAAAAGGATAACAGTGACCCATACACTGACACGACAGTCCACAAAAGATAAAACTATCACCGCTGGTGAATTCGAGCTTCCTTCAGTGATGAGCTCGAGTGGATCAACCTAATCCGACCCTCTACACCATAATGTGAGCGTTGCTAACATATAATGGAGAGTCCTCGCCCGTCTCTAGAATTGACTGTCTGCCTGCACAGGATGAATTCAATGATTAAGAAAAACAATGGCATGGTTCACATAATTGGAGACAGAGATGAGTTGCACGCTCAGAGACCACAACAGTTTTCGCATGCCTAAATTGAAATTTCAATCAGAACCCTGGTATCGCACAAGATTATTCATAAAGATATGCGATTGAATGAATGGTTCTCAAGCTTTTCATTGACAATTTAACATTGGACATTATGTGCTTCCATACTACAAAAGATAATCGGGGAACCCTCTTCTTTCTTAATGAATTCGAGATCCTTCGGGGCCGACTTAAAAAAAACAATACCATAGACAACTCAATTTTCAGGATGCTGGGGAAAATTAAAGCAAGAGCATTACTTTCTAAACTAAATATGTTCTACACCGAATTGAATACAGTACATCCAGCTCAAACCCCTTCGTAGGTGATATAACACGCTATCCTTTTTAAAGTTATTAGAGAATCGAATCAAATTAAAAATATATCAAAAGTTCTCACTGCTACACAAGGCTAGTTTTTTTCCCTTTTATTTTCATAATATGAAGATAATTCATTGATGTAATCCAAGAACAAAAGAAAAGCTCACCCAGCTTAAAAAGATAACAACAATTAAATTCTAAGAACATGCAGGCCTACTGGGCAACAAGGACAAATGCAGCGAACATGAGAGATCCTACGAGGATTCTAGACAACAGAAAAGAGAGGAGAGCAATAGAGCTATCCAAACCCAACTAAATCTTTCGTAGGCACCATAATTTGCACTTGGCTCGTACCTTCTACTACAAGAGGTCATGTAGCAACTGAACCTAACCGTGCATGATTGCTCTTTGACTTTGGCTTCACAAAAACTCCCCATAAGTAACTCTTTCCGTCTATCCCTGTTACCGTGGTATGAAATTAGCACACCACTAAAAAAAATCAGTCACTGCATTTGATTTTTGCACGCAGGCATATAAGCAAAACAAAGTAGATGACTTCGTCAAATAAAAAGAACATATTATGGGTGGTCCTATTTTTCGTAGAAAACCAAAATATAGAGTAAGAGCACTAACCCTGACAATCAGGTGGAAGCACTTCAGAGGAATAGATCAACAACATCATGTCATCGATATATGCGTGCATGACACAACCGCAGTGCGTATCCACAAGACAAGGATGCTTCTTGTTCCAACTTCAAATACACAGAAGGAGTGAAGGAACATTGATTATATGAATGCATGCCATAAACAAGGCAAAAAATGCAGTCACACATAAACACATTTATTGTGCTGAGACAATCATAAACCTACCGGTCAACTTCAGCAGGGAAAAATAACAAGGCAATGTCTTCATAAACGAGAGATTTTCTCAAACGTCTTTGGCCAGTAATTCTTTCGAGGTGATATCTTCAATTGCATATTACTAGGCATCTTCTTGGCGATATTACAAACTCTGGGTGATACTACAGATGGGTGGTATGCTTTAAATTCACCAAGATTGAATTTTTCTCCATCAGAGAGAAGAAAGCACCCCCTAAAAAGCGACGGAATGTCAGAGCATAACAAGGTTATCACTGATTACATCTCAGATATACCAAAATAAATAAATTTAAATTGTGATACTAGAAAATGGACAGCACTAGACAACTGAAATACATGTTGATCATAAGAGACCAGTAGCATTCATTCTTATGAAGCTGAAATTTGAAAACCCAATGTTACGAGTAGCATATTAAGATGTATACTCTCAGTTTAGTAATCAACTTGGCATGGTCGCATAGTAATAGAGTAAGGAGTTCACAAGGACATAATTTATGCAATCATGTGGCCAGGCTTAGATGGATATGCTTGCATAAATGAGGTGTTATGTGACTTAATCTCTTCTACAACAATAAAGAAGGGATAGCGAGTGGATATATTGCACTAACAACACTATTAGTGTGTCAAGTACACTAGCATCATGAATCCTAAAATGTCAATTTCTCATAAAATGAATAGATCCAATTGGCTCATATATGATTCTGTCAAATTAAGAATTATTTACTTATGAAATAGGACAAATCTTGTAGCTTTTGTTAATCTTACTTCGCAGGAAAGAATAACCAAATCCATTTGGGCTATTTTTTCGAGCAACCGTCCGGAGCTCTGGCTAATGCCAAGAAAGTATTTGTTTGTTCACTTAGCCTCAAAACATAAAATTAAAATGTAATTTACATCCTATTTTTTCTTTCCTTTCATAAGGTGAATGTTTATTCACCTATGGTTCGATTGAATTTAATTCTGAAATTGATTTAGGACATTTTTGTGTTGGAACCTAGGAAATCATGCCCTATTTTATTTTACCTACCAGGAACAATCAGAATAAAAGGCATAATGATTGAGGTTATCTAGCCTGCAAAGCAAGTTTTCCAACACCTACCCAGTTTTCCAAATATCAATCGTTGCTAAGCAAGCTAATATACCATAGCCTAGAATCCAATACATCCACACAATTCCATTCATGTGCTTCAGAAGTTATAGTTGTACTTGGGATTTTTCTAGGAGATCAACTAATTTCTGGTCAATCAAAACTAAAGGTGTGGATAAACTAGGCCTACCCATGGAGACGCAGATCCAGTATAATTATGAAGTGACTTCATTATCATGAGATCATTGGTGCAATAATAAATGAAAATCAAAGCTGCAAGTTCTGTGTTTTTCCATACTAAACTTTTTAATATCTCTAGATTTCTATGTTGTCATATTTGTTTCATTAAGCAACCATGGTTGATCATTGCAAGTTGAAATGATCCATACTTGTCGAGATAAAAATTATAAACTAATTAAGGGAGCAAAATAATTACTCATGTCCAACATATTGCTTCTGGTGGAGGGCGTCTTGCATACTCTGCATTTGAGTTGATGATCACTGGCATGTCTATATTGTTGTTCAGACTCTTTGTTCCAGATCCACATCCAATGCCAGCATCTGTGGGCACTTTACAAATGGAATATAATCTGTTAGCACTTCAAAAATGGACTGTAATAACCATCGAATTAGTCCTCTTAAATTCTGAAATCCAATCTGATGTCAGACCAATACATATATTTCGTGTAAATCAAGAATAACAATATATGGATGCTAGGTGTTGAATGCTTGCCAATAATAATCATTCTACTTTGACACAAAATATTTATTTTATTGAGAAGTGTAATATTAAATATTAAGCTATTACAAATTATACCTGAAACACTGAATGCCATTTTTCCAATAGGCTGATCGCCTACCCAGGAGTTGCATTTTCTTTTATCTGCAACACTGGCTACCTTCTCTTCTTTAGGCCGATCTTGAAGCTGATGGTCATAGTTTTTAACTTTTCCTTTTCTGTTGTATGTAATCATAGGAATCGTTGCACCTGTTTTTTAAAACGTGATGTCTTCATGGACTGTAATATTTGGTGGAAACAACAACTATCTGTTCTAAACAAGGAAAAAATATGGTTCTAGATGCGTGGAAATACCTGACTGTACTTTCTGTCTCTTGTTCATATCCTCAACTCTTATCTGGTTTTGGCTTGCAATAGCGCATCGTTTCAAGGCAAATGATTGATTTTCACTCCTATTAGGAGATACAGACTTCATCTTTCGTGGAGTGCGTTTATGTCGCACAACAAGCCTTGACCAATTATGAGTAGTTGGCATACTTAATAGTGCCACCTCTTGAAAGGGAATGGTTTTCACTAAATAATTTTCACCTACACCAAGATTAGGATGAAACAAGTGTTGATGTTTGTAAAATGTTCTTTTTACCTTCAATAGGTTTTGTGTCCCCATTATCCCTTTTTTGGCATTCATCGCAGCACCATTCATTTATCATTTCAAGTTCCACCACAACCAAGCAGTAACTATAAAAGGAAAAAAAATTAAAGGGGGAGACCTTTGAGAGAGGTAAATAAAAGTTCCCCGTTCAATGAATTTCGCCTCACAACTGTAAAAGATAATTCACTTCAACACATTTTTCTCAGAGGAAAAGAAATATATATACTAAATCTTGGATCATCTAGGAATGCTTTGAGTTTTAGGGGCTGTTTGGTTATAGGTATAGCATTGCCAGAATTTGTGACACATTTTTTTGCCAAGCTACCAAAGGTTAGTTCAACAAAATGAGAGCGACAAGTTGGTAAACCTAAGAGAATCTTGCCACATTTTTTGAGTATGTGATGTGGGGCCCAAGTGTGACAAAAAGCATCTTACCTATGGTGAGTCTTGAACCAAAAACCCTCCTAAGATGGTCAAACTTGCCTAACCTTAGGTGTGGCAATCTAAGGCAACCTTATTAACAAACCAAACAAGCCATAAATTAATAGTTTTGGCTCTTTGTGTTGGGTTTTTATTGCCAAATTCATCCAAGTATCGTATAGAAAATACAATCTATTTCTCTTATCCCCTCTAGGCATTCATACATAGAAACTAAACAACAGGATTAAAAGCAACACAATTTTTGAGTACCTACCATAGAGATGGAAGCTAAACAGGGTTAAGAAAAAGGAATACCGATGTCGATAGCCATTGCACTGGGTGTAGTTTACCAAAAGCTCTTGGTACGCTCCACTGCCGCATTCCTCACACACTATTGTTGGGCATGTCTGGTCCTGCTGCAAGGTAAGAAAAACTATTATCATGCAGGAAGTCAGAGCCATAACCGCACAAATCTTGCAAGAACTACAACATGAAGCAACCTCCTGGCCTAAATCGGGTTGAGATAAACAGTCGCAGACAACTAACAAACAACGCCTGAAATCAAACCCTACCATCGCGCGACCTCCCCTGCAGCGGTGTTGTGGAGACCATGTGCAAAGCACCTCTTGTGCATACCCGCTTTTATCTAGTGACATGTGTCCGTCCATTACATCCGACGGAATCGTGTTGTCGCATGTTTCTGGCTTCCTTGATCCAAAATTCTAGGAACAATCTGATGCAGCGCTCGTGTCGTTCCCCGACTTCCGGTGAGCCACGCTAGTGGCAGGCCTTGGTTATAGCAGAGCTAGGACGGACAATTGTGATATGAGCCGATGGGAACCAGCAGCGTAGGATAGAGGTATTCCGTCGGATGCATCAGAGGAACACATGTCGCCAGATCAAAGAGGGTACACACAGGACACTCTTTGCACACCAACTCCATGAATTTTTTAACTTGATAATAATAGACATTTCTTTTTTGTCTCCTCCCGACAGCCTTCCCTTCTCTCCCTGCCCCCATTCTCCAACCTAGCGCCGCCATGAGGAGCCCGTGTCGCGCGCCGTCGGGATGTCGCGTCAAGCTAGTCGCCTCGCCTCCTCGACCTTCGCCTTCCCCTTCCTCTGCCTTTTTCATTCGCCGCACGAGGGCTTCTCTATCGCCCTCAATCGATCTCAGCGAGGGAGACAAGAATATGCAACCCGTAGGGAGGGGGTGCGATGCTCAACCATGTCCACCAGGTGATCGCAGGAGGGGTGGGGGAGGGCTACACGAGAGAGAAGAAACACGCAATTAGGTTCCTTCCCATTTGCGCTAGCGGCTGCGCCAAGATACTATAAATTATGTGTATGGGAGACGGCGGCGAGGTCGTAGACAAGGAGGGAAGGAGACAAAGGAGGCTATATATATGGCAAGAAAGGAGTAGGGGGTGCAAGCATTTAGGGTTATGTAGGCCTTCCCCTGAGAGGGGAAGGGCGGCCACCCCGGGGCCCAAATTGGACGTGGGGCTCAGGCATATAGGCTTGTCAATGCTAGGCCTGCACATTTGTAATCTAGCGCTGAAAAACTATAGTACTTTTCCTGGATGGGCCATACCCAAGCAACGGACTAATGGCAGGGGATGAGTTGGGCCTCGTGTAACTGGGCTATAGCCCCAGGTGTCACTAGAGGGCTATATATCCATCAGAAATTTCCGTGAGATCACTAATTAATGAGAGCAAATAATAAGGGGCACCCCTTGCGGGAGCCCCGCAAGGGTCGTTTTTGGTGGGCTCAAAGCAGGCCACTTGGCGCGCTCTTGGCTGCTGCCACATGTCACATGCTGGGCGTTCCTTTGATTTTTTAATTATTTACACGTTTTCACGTTTTAGATGGTATATTCGGTTTTTTGGCTCATCGATATTTGCCCAGTTTTCACTAGGTTTGGGGGGGGGGATGTTTTTTGCTTGAAAAAAAATGCCTTTTTGCTTTCTTCCGCAAGAGAGACATATTTGCTTCTCATGGAGGTAAAGATTTTCTTCCACGAGATGCGCAGTTGTGCCTCTCGGAAAGTGAGAATACACCTTTTTTCTTTCTTTCGCGAGAGGAACGGATTGGCTTCTCATGGAAGCGCATATTTGCTTCCGTGTTGTGCCTCTCGGAAAGGGAGAAAAAGGCGTTCTTTTCTCTGTGAGAGGCGCGGATTTGCTTCTCATGAGTGACAGGTTTGCTTCCGCGAGACGCACAATTATGCCTCTCAGAAAGGGAAAAAGTGGAAAAACAGTGTTTTTGGCTCGGTTTTGCCCTTCCGGTTTTCCCGGTATTTTGAAAAAAAAATGTTTGTCGAAGCCTATTAACAAATGATCTAGTTTCAAAGATCTCGACGTTGTAACCCACAAGTATATGGAATCACAATCGTTTTAGAGGGTAGAGTATTCAACCCAAATTTATAGATTCGACACAAGGGAAGCCAATGAAAGGGGTTAATCATAAGTGGGAGGCTTGTTTAAGTAAGAACAACACCCAAGCACCGGTCCACCAACATATCAAATTATCAAAGTAGAGAACCCGAATCAAACAAACATGATGAAAGTGACTAGATGAAATTCTCGTGTGTCCTCAGGATCGCTTAGTTTATTATAAGAGACCATTCCGGCCTGTCATTTGCTACAAAAAGGATTGGGATACCTTACTGCACCTTTGTTACTATTTCTACTTGTCACTTGTTACAAATTATCTTGCTATCAAACTACTTGTTACCAATAATTTCAGTGCTTGCAGAAAACACCTTGTTGAAAATCGCTTGTCTTTTCCTTTTGCTCCTCATTGGGTTCGACACTCATACTTATCGAAAGGACTATGATTGATCCCCTATACGTGTGGGTCATCAGTATTTCTCACACAAAATTCTAAGAACAAAAGTGTTTATCAATGATACATCCATTTTGCATCATGTTTTCTTACTGTTGTTTATGATATTTTTATCCATAATAATGCTTTTTGGAGTAATTCTAATGCCTTTTCTCTCATAATATGCAAGGTATACACTAAGAGGGAGAATTCTGGCAGCTGAAAATCTGGACCTAGAAAATCCACATCAGGCCACCTATTCTGCACAACTCCAAACAGGCTGAAACTTCACGGAGATTTTTTATCAAATATATGAGGAATATTGGAGCAAATAACTACCAGAGGGGGCCACCAGGTGGGCACTGTTGGGGAACACAGTAATTTCAAAAAAATTCCTATGCACACGCAAGATCCATCTAGGTGATGCATAGCAACGAGAGGGGAGAGTGTTGTCTACGTACCCTCGTAGACCGAAAGTGGAAGCATTATGACAACACGGTTGATGTAGTCGTACGTCTTCACGATCCAACCGATTCTAGCACCGAACATATGTCACCTCCGTGATCTGCACACGTTCAACTCGGTGACTTCCCACGAACTGTAGATCCAGCTGAGGTCGATGGAGAGTTTCGTCAGCACGACGGCGTGATGATGGTGATGATGAAGTTACCGACGCAGGGCTTCGCCTAAGCACTACAACGATATGATCGAGGTGGAAATCTGTGGAGGGGGCATCGCACACGGCTAAACAATCAACTTGTGTGTCTATGGAGAGCCCCCTCCCCCGTATACAAAGGACTGGAGGAGGGGGAGGGCCGGCCCTCTATGGCGCGCCCAAGGGGGCACTACTAGGAAAATGCTTATACACAGTAGCATAGTAGTAGTGCTGGAAAAGAGTAAACGCTGCTGCTACTTAGTAGTAGCGCTATTAATCTACAAGCGCTGCTACTATGGGCATAGCAGTAGCGCTGGAAATGGAAAACACGCTACTACTAAAACTGACAGACCGTTCCAGGTATGCGAGGGATACTAGTAGCGCTCATGGGAAAAAAGCGCTACTACTATTGATCTTAGCAACATCGCTTTTTCCCTTACCAGCGCTACTGATATATTCAGTCCCCTCCTAATGAGACCAAAGTTTAGTCCCACCTTGCTCTGCGAACAAAATTTTTACCACCTTAAATATGGTGCTTCTCAAACCATCACAGACACTTGGTCTTCATTGAACTCTATGTGTAGGATCTGTGGCCGCAATAGGAATCTTCGCCGGTTTTTAAACCGGAGAAGATTCCTATTGACAATCTAGATTCTACACAAAAAGATCATTGATGACCAATGTATTTTTGAAATTGTTTACATGCTTAGCGTTAGCAGTACCGCTTTTATACAGAGAGCGCTACTGCTATTGATTTAGCAGTAGCGCTTTTCTTCAGAAAGCGCTAATGCTATAGATTTTAGCAGTAGCGCTTTTTACAGACAAGCACTATCACTAAGGGCCCTTATCCAAATTAACTAGCATGCGTGTCCTCTCACTCTCCCCCTCACACTCTTTGTCGCCTCCGTCGCCTCCGTCTTCCTCGCCGCCGTCGTCGTCCTCCTCCACCCCAAGGTCGATCCATCCCTCCTCCTCCTCCCTCTCTGGCGCCGGAGGCCCCCTCCTACTCCTCCTCCTTCTGCTCTCTCCTCCTCCTCCCTCCTCCCTCCTCCTCCCCCTCCTGCTCTCTCCTGCTCTCTCCTCCTCCTTCCCCTCCTCCTGGCCTCCTCCCACACCTCCTCCTCCCCCCTTTTTGTAAATAGGTTTTAGTTTTTTTTTAAATGTAGGTTTTTGTTTTTAGTAAATGTAGGTTTCTAGTATATTTTGTTTTTAGAAAATTTGAATAAGTAATTTGAAAAGAATAAGTAAATGTAGGTCTTTTGAATAGAATAGGAAATTTTTAGAAATTTTGAATAAGTAAATTTGAATAGAATAAAATATGAAATTGAAAAAATAAGTAAATGTAGGTCTTTTGAATAGAATAGGAAATTTTTAGAAAATTTGAATAAGTAAATTTGAATAGAATAATTTAATGTAGCTTATGGAGTTTCACTAAGTCCTAAGATGATGATAATAATGTTTTTGTTTATATTTTATTTTTGCAGAAATCAAGGAGCCCCTGCATCATCCCAGCCGTCGTCCCCGTCACCGACCCCCTCCGACCTCGATCGAGGTGAGAGCAGCCACCCCATGTTTTTAATTTAATTTAGGTATTTTAGTTGTTTAATCTTAGAATAATGTAGTATGAACCCTAGTTATGATCGAATCATGTTCAAAATGTAGGTTTTTAATTAGGTGTAGTTAATAGAATTTAGGTGTCACATTTGTTGTTATTTTTTTAGTTAAAGCAATTATTCCCGCATCGACGTCGATGATGCCTATCCCGCATCCTTGTCGTCGACTCGGCGGAGGAGGCCTGGGCTTGGTGAGGAGCCATGTCCGGGACTAGGCTCCGCCGGGCTGGTACTGGGAGGTGCTACCTTCCGGGGGGCGCAGCTTGGTGAGGAGCCAAACCGTCATTGACCCGAACCTTCTTTGGTGGCGGTCGCATGGGCCAGTGACGGTGCGGAGGCTTGAGGACCCCGCGGAGGTGGTACGTCACCGTGTGAGCGAGAAGGACGAGCACATCCGTCGCTACATGGTTGCATTGGAGGGCAGGTTCTCCAATACTTGGAGGTTCTTCAGGGATCTCACTGGAGCTATGATTATGTGATGGTTCCTTCTCTTTGGGTGTCCACCGCCCGCGCCGATACCCGTCGTTTGCTATGGTTTTAGCTATATTAGTGATGTTATATGTATGATACTATTCGAGATCTATTAGTGATAATATTCAACGATGTACAGACGAAAGAGATGATTTAGTTTTGCTTATTGAATGAATGCTAATTTTAATACTAATTTATTTTACGATTTAGATATGTGCTTGCCCATATGATGTAGATATAAATACGTATATCTTGTGTTGCTCAAATAGGATATGTGCTTGCCCAAGTGGCCGGCCATGTTTGTAGGTTACACCTCCTATAGTGGCCTATGTTTTGCCGGAGTGTTGATTAATTTCCGTTCCGGCAAATTTCAAGCGCTCGATATGTCCTTTTTTAGCAAAGGTCATGCCGGATTTTTCCGTGAATTCTGGCATGACTTGTGCTAGAATATGTAGGAAATATCGAGTGGTCTGGATTTTCTCGAAAAATAATTAAACGACATTTCGGGTTGACTTAAAGTCTGTCGAGGCTCCATCTTCGAAGGTCGAAAAATCAGTGAGGGAGTATATCCACCATATATGAGAGAGGACGAAGAAGCCCGACTGTTGTCGTGGGGGTCGTTTTTCCTTCTTCTCCTTGTGCTAGACCTTTGTTATGCACTAGGGGAAGAAGGAATAACGACCATCACCGACGGTCGAAAAATCTATGAGGGAGTGTATCCACCATATATGAGAGAGGACGAAGAATCCCGACTGTTGTCATGGGGGTCGTTTCTCCTTCTTTTCCTTGTGCTAGACCTTTGTTATGCACCAGGGGAAGGAGGAGTAATGACCATCATCGACGGTCGTGAATGTCAGAGAGGAATCAGCGAGGGAGAGTCTCCACCATATAGACTCCGCAGACCGATAGTCAACCCGTGAATTGTACAAGTTTAATCTTTGAATTATGAACGTAGGAAATGTCGTCATCGGACGACGAAAGTCTCCCGGGGGAGTGCAGCTGGTGCAGCGATGACCGAGGTCTGTGCGACAGGCCCCACCTGGATGAAGATCGACGCTTCAGCATTAAGCTCCAGGAGACCTTCGATGTTGAAATGGTACGCAACGACGAAAAGTGTTTTTTCGTAATTAAGCATGACTTCAACTATTTCAACGTGTAATTTTCATCTTTTACAATTTGAGTAGCTTATCCCATGCCATGCAAGATGCTATGTCTTGGAAGGATGGGTTTTGAAGACCATGAAAATTTCTAAACAAAGAAAATTCACCTAAGGACCCATCATGATGTGGATTTTGAAGTAAATCTGTATAATTCTGAGAGCGTAACCCATTTTGGTTGCATAAATTGGGAAGCACTTTGCAAGATGTATGGTTTTTATGAGGGTATGCTTGTCACCATGGATCTTGGTGATCCGGACATCGACCAAGACAATATGGACATTTGGGTCCTTGTTGATACGCTTCCAATTCTACCGCTATGTGAGTTTCTCAAACATAGTTATTAACTAATTTATATTGTTCATTTCAAAATAGTTGACAGCTTATTTCCATTGACAGCTTATTTTCATTATTCAAACAATGTGCGGAACATGGTAGACAGAACCTACTACACCGATGGCTCTGAGTTAACTTATCAGGAGAAAAATCATCTGGTCGCATTTTGTACTGATCTTGAGAATTACAATATCTATTATAAAACTCCTCCACATTATGATCAATACGTGCCACTAGTGCACGTGTTGAACTACGGTAACATCCATGGAGATTCCATGGTAAGATTTTTTAGTATTATGACATCCGTGCATCTTTTGCATAAATTCTTTTAAAACTTAACTACATTGCTAACCACGAAGTTATTACTATGTTTTTTAACAGAAAACCCCGAATGATTGTGTGCCTCATCTAATGTATCAGAATGGTCGCCTTGATGTTTTGAATATACGGCCAAGTCATCATATGAATCTCACCTGTCCATATTGGATTTCTAAAAGAAGTGGAGACATGAAAAATCAAAGAATGGAAAAAATGTATGGACAGTCATAAGGAGGTACTTGGAAGCAACATTGTGCGAAAGGCAAGAACTGAAGACAAGATAATCTCCATTCTCCATAATGGAGAGTCAGGGCCTATCTTGTTTTATGCTATTTTACCTAAGAGAAGGTAGTAGGTCCTAGTTAATAATACACATGATCATGTGCTAAGAACAACTAAGTAGGATTGGTTAGATGACTATGATGATGATGTGGTATCAAGTAGAAGTTGTATTATCGATGATGATGAGTATGACTTGTTATTATGATACCAATGATGAGTTATTTATTATTATGATCGATTATGTATGATGCTAAGTTGTTATATGAGCATGATTACTTATTATATATAACAGTGGGTGAAATGAACCTGGATTATATTCAAATGAAGCCAACATGTGGTGCACATCGAAAGTACTACTAATCCAAACTAGATCAAGTTTGGGTTAGAGTAGTACTTTCGACATGCACCACATGTTGCCTCCACTTGAATGTACTCCATGTTCATTTCACCCACTGTTATATATAATAAGTAATCATGCTCATAAAATCATATGATGAAAGTACTGTATATAAAACCACACAATGAAAATAAGCTGTATTTTTAAAAATACATGAAAATTTAGCAACAACGCTTTTTAGAACAAGCGCTCCTGCTACTTACAAGTAGCAGTAGCGCTGTCCAAAGGAAAGCGCTACTACTAACTAGGTATAGTAGTAGTGCTCCCTCTCCAGCGCTACTGCTATGCATATTTCAAGCTCTACTACTAGGGTTTTCCCTAGTAGTGGGGGAGACCTATTCTCGGTGGGAGTAGGATTCCCCCTTTCCCTTGTTGGAGTAGGAGAGAAGGAAGGGGGAGAGAGAGGGAAGGAAGGGGGGGGGGGCGCTCCCTCCACCCAATTTGGATTGGGCTAGGGGGCGCGCCCTCCACCTTGGCCTTTCCCTCCTCTCTTCCACTAAGGCCCATATACTCCCCGGGGGGTTCCGGTAACCCCCCGGTACTCCGGTAAATGCCCGAACTCATCCGGAACCATTCCGATGTCCAAACATAGCGTTCCAATATATCGATCTTTATGTTTCGACCATTTCGAGACTCCTCGTCATGTCCGTGATCATATCCAGGACTCCGAACTACCTTCGGTACATCAAAACACATAAACTCATAATACCGATCGTCATCGAACGTTAAGCGTGCGGACCCTACGGGTTCAAGAACTATGTAGACATGACCGAGACTCATCTCCGGTCAATAACCAATAGCAAAACCTGGATGCTCATATTGGTTCCTACATATTCTACAAAGATCTTTATTGGTCAATGATAACCCACAAGTATAGGGGATCGCAATAGTTTTCGAGGGTAAAGTATTTAACCCAAATTTATTGATTCGACACAAGGAGAGCCAAAGAATACTCTCAAGTATTAGCAGCTGAGTTGTCAATTCAACCACAACTAGAAACTTAATATCTGCAACAAAGTATTTAGTAGCAAAGTAATATGATAGTAGTGGTAATGGTAGCAAAAGGTAACAGTAGTAAAAGTAATGTTTTTGGTATTTTGTAGTGATGATAGAAAATAGCAACGGGAAAGTAAATAAGCGAAGAACAATATATGGAAACCTCGTAGGCAATGGATCAGTGATGGAGAATTATGCCGGATGCGGTTTATCATGTAACCGTCATAGCCTAGGGTGACACAGAACTAGCTCCAGTGCATTGATATAATGTAGGCATGTATTCCGAACATAGTCATACGTGCTTATGGAAAAGAACTTGCATGACATCTTTTGTCCTACCCTCCCGTGGCAGCGGAGTCCTTACGGAAACTAAGGGATATTAAGGCCTCCTTTTAATAGAGAACCAGAACAAAGCATTAACACATAGTGAATACATGAACTCCTCAAACTACGGTCATCACCGGTAAGTATCCCGATTATTGTCACTTCGGGGTTAACGGACCATAACACATAATAGGTGACTATAGACTTGCAAGATAGGATCAAGAACACTCATATATTGATGAAAACATAATAGGTTCAGATCTGAAATCATGGCACTCGGGCCCTAGTGACAAGCATTAAGCATAGCAAAGTCATAGCAACATCAATCTCAGAACATAATGGACACTAGGGATCAAACCCTAACAAAACTAACTCGATTACATAATAGATCCCATCCAACCCATCACCGTCCAGCAAGCCTATGATGGAATTACTCACGTACGGCGGTGAGCATCATGAAATTGGTGATGGAGGATGGTTGATGATGATGATGGCGACGGATTCCCCTCTCCGGAGCCCCGAACGGACTCCAGATCAGTCCTCCCGAGAGGTTTTAGGGCTTGGCGGCGGCTCTGTATCGTAAAACGTGATGATTTCTTCTCTCTGATTTTTCTCTCCCCAAAACACAATATATGGAGTTGGAGTTGGAGTCAGAGAGGCAACAGGGGGCCCACGAGGTAGGGGGCGCGCCCCCACCCTCGTGGAGAGGTGGTGGGCCCCCTGGCCTTCATCTTTTGCAGGTATTTTTCATATTTTCTTAAAAGTGGCTCTGTGAAGTTTCAGGTCATTCCGAGAATGTTTGTTTCTGCACATAAATAACACCATGGTAATTCTGCTGAAAACAACGTCAGTCCGGGTTAGTTCCATTCAAATCATGCAAGTTAGAGTCCAAAACAAGGGCAAAAGTGTTTGGAAAAGTAGATACGACGGAGACGTATCAACTCCCCCAAGCTTAAACCTTTGCTTGTCCTCAAGCAATTCAGTTGATAAACTGAAAGTGAAAAAGAAAAACTTTTACAAACTCTATTTGCTCTTGTTGTTGTAAATATGTAAAACCATCATTCAAGTTTTCAGCAAAGATTATAACTAACCACATTCACAATAACGCATAGGTCTCAAGTTTACTCATATCAATAGCATAATCAACTAGCGAGCAATAATAATAAATCTCGGATGACAACACTTTCTCAAAACAATCATAATATGATATAACAAGATGGTATCTCACTAGCCCTTTCTGAGACCGCAAAACATAAATGCAGAGCACCTTTAAAGACCAAGGACTGACTAGACATTGTAATTCATGGTAAAAGAGATCCAGTCAAGTCATACTCAATGTAAACTAACAGTAATGAATGCAAATGACATCGGTGCTCTCCAACTGGTGCTTTTTAATAAGAGGATGATGACTCAGCATAAAAGTAAATAGATAGGCCCTTCGTAGAGGGAAGCAGGGATTTGTAGAGGTGCCAGAGCTCGGTTTTGAAACAGAGGTGAATAATATTTTGAGCGGAATACTTTCATTGTCAACATAACAACCAAGAGATGGCGATATCTTCCATGCTACACACATTATAGGAGGTTCCCAAACAGAATGGTAAAGTTTATACTCCCCCTTCCGCCAACAAGCATCAATCCATGGCTTGCTCAAAACAACGAGTGCCTCCAACTAACAAGAGTCCCAGGGGGAGTTCTGTTTGCAATTGTTTTGATTTAATTTTCATAAAGCATGGGACTGGGCATCCCGGTGACCAGCCATTTATCTCGTGAGTGAGGAGCGGAGTCCACTCCTCTTGAGAATAACCCGCCTAACATGGAAGATACAGACAACCCTGGTTGATACATGAGCTATTCGAGCATACAAAACAGGATATTTATTTGAAGGTTTAGAGTTTGGCACATACAAATTTACTTGAAACGGCAGGTAGATATCGTATATAGGTAGGTATAGTGGACTCATGTGGAATAACTTTGGGGTTTAAGGGATTGGATGCACAAGCAGTATTCCCGCTTAGTACAGGTGAAGGCTAGCAAAAGACTGGGAAGCGACCAGCTAGAGAGCGACAACAGTCATGAACATGCATTAAAATTAATCAACACCGAATGCAAGCATGAGTAGGATATAATCCACCATGAACATAAATATCATGAAGGCTATGTTGATTTTGTTTTGACTACATGCGTGAACATGCGCCAAGTCAAGTCACTTAAATCATTCAGAGGAGGATACCGCCCTATCATACCACATCATAACTATCTCAATAGCACGTTTGCACGCAAGGTAAACCATTATAACTCATAGCTAAGAAACTATGATCTCTAGTTGTCATTGCAAACATGTTTATTCATAATAGGCTGAATCAGGAACGATGAACTAATCATATTTACAAAAACAAAAGAGGTCGAGTTCATACCAGCTTTTCTCATCTCAGCCAGTCCATCATATATCATCATAATTGCCTTTCACTTGCACAACCGAATAGTGTGAATAATAATAATAGTGCACGTGCATTGGACTAAGCTAGAATCTGCAAGCATTCAATAAACAGGAGAAGACAAGGCAATATGGTCTATTTTGTCAGATAAACAATAATGCATATAAGAGCCACTTCAACAATTTAATCATGGTCTTCTCCTATCGACCCCCAAAGAAAAGAAAAGAAATAAAACTATTTACACGGGAAAGCTCCCAACAAGCAAAAGAAGAACAGGAAATCTTCTTGGGTTTTCTTTTTAATTACTACTACAAGCATGGGAATTAAAACTAGCTAAATGCTACAACTATTTTTTTGGTTTTTCTTAAGGTTTATTAAACACACAAGAAGAAAGCATAAAAGGGAAATTAAACTAGCATGGATGATATAATGAAAAAGTATGAGCACCGACATCTAGCAATGAGTGTGTAAACATAAATATAATGTCGGTGGGAAATACGTACTCCCCCAAACTTAGGCTTTTGGCCTAAGTTGGTCTACGGTCACGGCTGGCCTGGCGGATATCCTTAATAATAGTCGGGGTCGTACTGAGATGCAGCAGCTATCGCATGCTGAGCTGCAGTGTGGCGACGAGCGGCCTCCGCTCTCCTCTCGTACTCATCTGCCTCCTCTCTGGTAATGGTATGTCTTCCTCTTGCCTGATGATCAAAGAAGGCAGGAGCAGGGAGAGTAATATGGACAGCACGACGTCTGTCAAAGATTAGTCGATACTGGAGAGGTGATTCATTTCTCTCAACAAACTGGTGGTGAACCATAGCATTAAAGTCCAGGTAAGCAGATGGTAATTCAATATCATCTTCGCGTATGGCTACACCAAGAAAATTAGCTATGCGGGTTGCATAAATTCCTCCAAAGAAATCTCCATTAAATATATTAAGATGCAACCTACGTGCAACAATGGCTCCCAAATTATAAGATTGGTCTCCTAACACAGCACCCCTAAGAATACTGAGATCGGGGACACACATGTGACATGCCTCATCTTTACCATTGATACATCTACCTATGAAGAGAGCAAAATAATGTATAGCAGGAAAGTGAATGCTCCCTATGGTAGCTTGTGTAATATCTCTAGATTCTCCCACAGTTATACTAGCAAGAAAATCTCTAAATTCAGATTTGCGAGGATCCCTTATACTACCCCATTGTGGAAGTTTGCATGCAGTGGTAAAATCCTCTAAGTCCATAGTGTTAGAATTATCATAAAGATCAAACAGGACAGTTGAAGAATTACGTGAAGTTGAAAATTCAAACCTCCTCACAAAGGTACCGGTGAGGTTGTGATACTGGCTGCACTTCTCTTCCTCGAAGCTCACAAGAACAGCGTTACGCAAATATGAGTTAAATTCTTCTTTAATTCCCGCTCGATCCATAAAGTTCTCAGAAGGCCATTCACAAGGGCAGCACTGGAGCGTCTCTTGGTGGCTCGTCATCAGCATCACGCATTGCAAGCCTGGGTCCTTGCTTCCTTGAAGAACCACCTTGGAACATTTTCCTAAGCATATTTCTTCCTCTGAAAAATTCTGAAATTTTTTAGTAACTTCAAAATAAAAGTAAACCAAACTCAATAATATTGATAGCAACTACTCCTACAAGTGCCTAGGGCCTATATCATGCATCAAAACTACTTTTGACCATATAAATTTGACATGCAAGCTCAAGAACAGGGTCACCTAAGCAGCAAAAATTTGCAATGAATAAAGCACTAGAACAAAAACTAATTGGACCAATGGAGGAGTCACATACCAAGGAACAATCTCCCCAAGCATTTTTGTGAGAGGTGCTTTAGCAAGGAGATCGAAAATGGCAGCAAGATGAGCTAGAACTCGTGCTTGAGCTGGATATTCGTGTTTGTGGGAGGAAGAAGAAGTGTGTGGGTGAAAGAATAAGTGGAAGAGGGCCACCGTGGGCCCACGAGGCAGGGGGGCGCGCCCAGGGGGTAGGGCGCGCCCTCCACCCTCGTGGGCAGGTGGTTGACCCCCCTGCTGTGTTCTCGGTGCCAAATATTCTCAAATATTCTAGAAAAAATCATATTTAAATTTCAGGGCATTTGGAGAACTTTTATTTTCGGGGTATTTTTATATTGCACGGATAATCAGATAACAGACAGAAAACTATTTATTTTTATTTTATTTAATATAAATAACAGAAAGTAAAAGTGAGGTATAGAAGGTTGTGCCTTCTAGTTTCATCGATCTCATGATCATCAAAAGGAATCCACTAACAAGGTTGATCAAGTCTTGTTAACGAACTCATTCCGAATAACATGGAACCGGAGAAATTTCGAATAACACTATGTTACCTCAACGGGGATATGAACATCCCCAATAATAAGAATATCATATTTCTTCTTGACAGTAGGAAGAGGAAATTCAAAACCTTCAAATATAATCGATGGAATTTTTCCAATAGAGTTGATACTATGAACTTGAGGTTGTTTCCTCGGGAAGTGTACCGTATGCTCATTACCATTAACATGAAAAGTGACATTGCCTTTAGTGCAATCAATAACAGCCCTTGCAGTATTCAAAAAGGGTCTTCCAAGAATAATAGACATACTATCGTCTTTGGGAATATCAAGAATAACAAAGTCCGTTAAAATAGTAACGTTTGCAACTACAACAGGCACATCCTCACAAATACCGACGGGTATAGCAGTTGATTTGTCAGCCATTTGCAAAGATATTTCAGTAGGTGTCAACTTATTCAAATCAAGTCTATGATATAAAGAGAGAGGCATAACACTAACACCGGCTCCAAGATCACATAAAGCAGTTTTAACATAATTTCTTTTAATGGAGCATGGTATAGTTGGTACACCGGGATCTCCAAGTTTCTTTGGTATTCCACCCTTAAAATTATAATTAGCAAGCATGGTGGAAATTTCAGCTTCCGGTATCTTTCTTTTATTAGTAATGATATCTTTCATGTACTTAGCATAAGGATTGGTTTTGAGCATATCAGTTAATCGCATATGCAAAAAGATAGGTCTAATCATTTCAGCAAAGCGCTCAAAATCCTCATCATCCTTTTTCTTAGATGGTTTGGGAGGAAAAGGCATGGGTTTCTGAACCCAAGGCTCTCTTTCTTTACCATGTTTCCTAGCAACGAAGTCTTTCTTATCATAACATTGATTCTTTGATTGTGGGTTATCAAGATCAACAACAGGTTCAATTTCTACATCATTATCATTACTAGGTTGAGCATCATTATGAACATTATCATTAACATTACCACTAGTTTCAGGTTCATTACCAGATTGTGTTTCAGCATCAAAAATAGAAATACATTCGGATTCTCAGGTGTTTCAACAATAGGTTCACTAGAAGCATGCAAAGTCCTATCATTTTTCTTTTTCTTCTTTTTAGAAGGACTAGGTGCATCTATATTATTTCTCTGAGAATCTTGCTCAATTCTCTTAGGATGGCCTTCAGGATACAAAGGTTCCTGAGTCCTTCTACCAGTTCTAGTAGCCACTCTAACATCATTATCATTATCTTTACTATTCAATTCATTGAGCATGTCATTTTGAGCTTTAAGTACTTGTTCTACTTGAGTGGTAACCATAGAAGCATGTTTACTAATAAGTTTAAGTTCACCTTTAACATTAGCCATATAATCACCCAAGTGTTCAAGCATATTTGAATTGTATTTCAATTGTCTACCAAAATAAGCATTAAAATCTTCTTGCTTAGCCATAAATTAATCAAACTCATCTAAGCATGGGCTAGCAAACTTAGTAAATGGGATTTCAGCTTTATCATATCTATAGAGAGAATTTACCTTTACTACCTGTGTCGGGTTATCAAGACCATGAGTTTCTTCAATAGGAGAAGGATTTGGATTATATGTTTCTTCAACAGGCGGTAAATTAAGACCATGTATTTCTTCAATAGGAGGTAAATTCTTAACATCTTCAGCTTTAATACCTTTTTCTTTCATAGATTTCTTTGCCTCTTGCATATCTTCAGGACTGAGAAATAGAATACCCCTCTTCTTCGGAGTTGGTTCAGGAATAGGCTCAGGAGGTGTCCAATTATTTTCATTTTTCAACATATTGTTCAATAAAATTTCAGCTTCATCCGGTGTTCTTTCCCTGAAAATAGAACCAACACTATCCAGGTAATCTCTGGAGGCATCGGTTAGTCCATTATAAAAGATATCAAGTATTTCATTTTTCTTAAGAGGATGATCAGGCAAAGCGTTAAGTAATTGGAGAAGCCTCCCCCAAGCTTGTGGGAGACTCTCTTCTTCAATTTGCACAAAATTATATATATCCCTTAAAGCAGCTTGTTTCTTATGAGCAGGGAAATATTTAGCAGAGAAGTAATAAATCATATCCTGGGGACTATGCACACAACCAGGATCAAGAGAATTAAACCATATCTTAGCATCACCCTTCAATGAGAACGAAAATATTTTGAGGATGTAAAAGTAACGAGTTCTCATATCTTTAGTGAACATGGTGGCTATATCATTCAATTTAGTAAGATGTGCCACAACAGTTTCAGATTCATAACCATGAAAAGGATCAGATTCAACCAAAGTAATTATATCAGGATCAACAGAGAATTCATAATCCTTATCAGTAATAAAGATAAGTGAAGTAGCAAAAGCAGGGTCAGGTTTCATTCTAGCATTTAGAGATTGCTTACTCCATTTAGCTAATAAACTTTTGAGTTCATTTCTATTTTTGCAAGCTAAAATAGCGAAAGAAGCTTCTTGATCAAAAACATAACCCTTAGGAATAACAAGTGATTCTTCATCATCACTTTCATCAGTATCATCAGATTCAATATTTTCTATTTCTCTAGCCCTAGCAAGTTGTTCATCAAAAAAATCACTAAGTGGCACAGTAGTATCAGGCATAGAGGTAGTTTCATCATAAGTATCATGCATAGCAGAAGTGGCATCATCAATAACATGCGACATATCAGAACGAATAGCAGAAGCAGGTGTAGGTGTCGCAAGCTTACTCAAAACAGAAGGCGAATCAAGTGCAGAGCTAGATGGCAGTTCCTTACCTCCCCTCGTAGTTGAGGGATAGATCTTAGTTTTTGGATCTCTCAAGTTCTTCATAATGATAAGAAGATATATATCCCAAGTGACTCAAAGAATAGAGCTATGCTCCCCGGCAACGACACCAGAAAATAGTCTTGATAACCCACAAGTATAGGGGATCGCAACAGTTTTCGAGGGTAAAGTATTTAACCCAAATTTATTGATTCGACACAAGGGGAGCTGATACGTCTCCAACGTATCTATAATTTTTGATTGCTCCATGCTATATTATCTACTGTTTTGGACTATATTGGGCTTTATTTTCCACTTTTATATTATTTTTGGGACTAACCTATTAACCGGTGACCCAGCCCAGAATTGTTGTTTTTTGCCTATTTCAGTGTTTCGAAGAAACAGAATATCAAACGGAGTCCAAACAGAATAAAACCTTCGGGAACGTGATTTTCTCACCGAACATGATCCAGGAGACTTGGACCCTGCTCCAAGGAACAAAAGAGGCGATCATGAGGGTGGGGGGCGCGCCGCCCCTAGGGCGCGCCCCCTGCCTCGTGGGCCCCTCGTTGCTCCTCCGGCGTACTTCTTCCTCGTATATATACCTACGTACCCCCAAACGATCAGAACATGAGCCAAAAACCTAATTCCACCGCCGCAACTTTCTGTATCCACGAGATCCCATCTTGGGGCTTGTTCCGGAGCTCCGCCGGAAGAGGGCCGTCATCACGGAGGGCTTCTACATCATCATAGCCTCTCCGATGAAGTGTGAGTAGTTTACCTCAGACCTTCGGGTCCATAGTTAGTAGCTAGATGGCTTCTTCTCTCTCTTTGGATCTCAATACAAAGTTCTCCCCCTCTCTTATGGATATCTATTCGATGTAATCTTCTTTTTGCGGTGTGTTTGTTGAGACCAATGAATTGTGGGTTTATGATCAAGTCTATGTATGAATAATATTTGAATCTTCTCTGAATTCTTTTATGTATGATTGGTTATCTTTGCAAGTCTCTTCGAATTATCCGTTTGGTTTGGACAACTAGATTGGTAGTTCTTGCCATGGGAGAAGTGCTTAGCTTTGGGTTCGATCTTGCGGTGTCCTTTGCCAGTGATAGAAGGAGCAGCAAGGCACGTATTGTATCGTTGCCATCGAGGATAACAAGATGGGGTTTATTTCATATTGCATGAATTTATCTCTCTACATCATGTCATCTTGCTTAAGGCGTTACTCTGTTTTTAACTTAATACTCTAGATGCATGCTGGATAGCGGTCGATGAGTGGAGTAATAGTAGTAGATGCAGAATCGTTTTGGTCTACTTGTCACGGACGTGATGCCTATATACATGATCATGCCTAGATATTCTCATAACTATGCTCAATTCTGTCAATTGCTCAATAGTAATTTGTTCACCCACCGTAGAATACTCATGCTCTTGAGAGAAGCCACTAGTGAAACCTATGGCCCCCGGGTCTATTCTCATCATATCAATCTCCATCACTTTAATCTTGCTTTGCCTTTTACTTTGCTTTTACTTTTTACTTTGCATCTTTATACCAAAAATAACAAAAATATTATATTTATCAGATCTCACTCTCGTAAGTGACCGTGAAGGGATTGACAACCCCTAATCGCGTTGGTTGCGAGTAGCTATCGTTTTGTGCAGGTACGAGGGACTTGAGCGTGGCCTCCTACTGGATTGATACCTTGGTTCTCAAAAACTGAGGGAAATACTTACGCTACTCTGCTGCATCATCCCTTCCTCTTCGGGGAAAACCAACGCAAGCTCAAGACGTAGCAAGAAGGATTTCTGGCGCCGTTGCCGGGGAGTCTACGCAAAAAGTCAACATACCAAGTACCCATCACAATCCCTATTTCTCGCATTACATTATTTGCCATTTGCCTCTCGTTTTCCTCTCCCCTCAATTCACCCTTGCCGTTTTATTCGCCCTCTCTCTCTATCCTTCCTCTCTATTTGCCTCTTTTGCCCGCTTGCTCTTTTTTGCTTGTGTGCTAGTTTGCTTGTTTGTCGCGATGGCTCAAACGAGATTTGGTGATCTTCACCTTAAAAGGTTAAAGGAGATCGAAACCAACGTCAGGAAGTTTATGGTTTTGCAATTTGAGCATAATAATTTCTTTAGAAACGAGCTTAAAGAACAAAAATAATTTATGAGTTATATGAATAAAGAGCTAGATGATATGTCTAAAGAATTTGATGGTATAAGATCCCAAATTGCTCGTCTAGAAAAGATGAGTGTTGAAATTTCGGATATGCAAGCCACCTTAGTTAATAAGATGGCTGCTAAACCGGATTCCTATGAAAATCAAGATGAAGATCTAAAAGTTATTGATGTGTCTCCCACTAAATCTTTATTTTGCAATATGAATCTTGATGAAACTGAATATGATCTTCCTTTACCTAGAAGGTGTTCTAAAAAATTCGGAGTAATTAGATCTTAATGATGAAATTGATGAAAGTGGGATTGAAAGAAATAAAAATCTAGATGTTGGTAAACCCACTATATTGGATTTCAAGGAATTTAATTATGAAAATTGCTCTTTAATTTTGATTGTATTTCCTTGTTGCATTCCGTGCTAAATTCTCCACATGCTTATAGTCAAAACAAAGCCTTCACTGAACATATTGTTGATGCCTTGATGCAATCTTATGAAGAAAAACTTGAGTTCAAAGTTTCTATCCCTAGAAAACTCTATGATGAGTGGGAACCAACTATTAAAATTAAAATTAAAGATCATGAGTTTTATGCTTTGTGTGATTTGGGTGCTAGTGTCTCTACTATTCCCAAGACTTTGTGTGATTTACTAGATTTCCGCGATTTTGATGATTGCTCTCTAAACTTGCATCTTGCGGATTCAACTATTAAGAAACCTATGGGAAGGATTAATGATGTTCTTATTGTTGCAAATAGTAATTATGTGCCCGTAGATTTCATTGTTCTTGATATAGATCGCAATCCTTCTTGCCCTATTATTCTTGGTAGACGTTTCCGTAGAACGGTTGGTGCGATTATTGATATGAAGGAAGGGAATATTAGATTTCAATTTCCATTAAAAAAGGGCATGGAACACTATCCTAGAAAGAAAATAAAATTACCATATGAAACCATCATGAAGCCACTTATGGATTGCTTACCAAAGATGGCAATACCTAGATCTATCCTCGCTTTTATGCCTAGCTAGGGGTGTTTAACGATAGCGCTTGTTGGGAGGCAACCCAATTTTATTTTTATTCCTTGATTTTTTTCTCCTGCTTAGTAATAAATAAATTATTTAGCCTCTGTTTTGGTTGTGTTTTTTGTTTTTAATTAGTGTTTGTGCCAAGTAGAACCGTTGGGAAGACTTGGGGAAAGTCTTGTTGAACTTGCTGTAAAAAACAGAAACTTTAGCGCTCACGAGAACTGCTGTCATTTTATTTAAAGAGTGCTATTTAGTTAATTCTTTTTTCAGATGATTAATAGATAAATTCCTCAAGTCCAGCAATTTATTTTTAGAATTTTTGGGGTTCCAGATCTTGCGCTAGCTACAGATTACTACAGACTGTTCTGTTTTTGACAGATTCTGTTTTTCATGTGTTGTTTGCTTATTTTGAAGAATCTATGGTTAGTAAAATAGTTTATAATCCATAGAGAAGTTGAAATACAGTAGGTTTAACACCAATATAAATAAAGAATGAGTTCATTACAGTACCTTGAAGTGGTCTTTTGTTTTCTTTCGCTAACGGAGCTCACGAGTTTTCTATTTTGAGTTTTGTGTTGTGAAGTTTTCAAGTTTTGGGTGAATTCTTTTGATGGATCATGGAACAAGGAGTGACAAGAGCCTAAGCTTGGGGATGCCCATGGCACCCCCAAGATAATCCAAGGACACCAAAAAGTCAAAGCTTGGGAATGCCCCGGAAGGCATCCCCTCTTTCGTCCACTTCCATCGATAATTTACTTGGAGCTATATTTTTATTCACCAACATGATATGTGTTTTGCTTGGAGCGTCTTGTATTATTTGTGTCTTTGTGTCTTAGTATGCCACAATCATCCTTGCTGTACACACCTTTTGAGAGAGCCATACATGAATTAAAATTTTATAGAATACTCTATGTGCTTCACTTATATCTTTTGAGCTAACTAGTTTTGCTCTATGTGCTTCACTTATATCTTTTGAGCCATGTAGTTTTGCTCTATGTGCTTCACTTATATCTTTTGAACGTTATAATTTTGCTCTGTGTGCTTCACTTAGATCTTTTAGAGCACGGTGGTGGATTTTTTTTAAAGAAACTATTAATCTCTCATGCTTCACTTCAATTATTTTGAGAGTCTCTTAATAGCATGGTAATTTGCTTAATAATAATATGCTTGGCATTCAAGATTGAGAAAATTCCTTATTTAACACTATCTTAAATTTCGTTTCCTTATTTGACATTGAAAAAAAAATTCTTCCCTATCTAACAACGAGTTTAAATTTTATGCCTTTTATAACACTTTCGTCCATTTTGAGTCGAAATGATACTTGAAAAGACCCTTTTGCCCTTATGTGGTATTTGTGTGTGGAGGACAGTAACACACACGCAGCATCAGTGTGAAGGCAGTAATGCACACAGCAACACACACGCATGCGGGCACACACGCACGCAACACGCTCACAGGCATCAGCACACACGAGCGTAGCACACACACGCGCGGTAGCAGCAGCAGCAGCACAACACACACAACAGCACGAACGCACACAACACACAGCATAGGCGGAGGACTCCGTTGGGCGAGGTCGTGCGCCCGCCCTACCTTGATTTAGCACAAAAGCTTTTATACCGATACACATGCATCTAGTTGTATACATGGGTGGGATTGAAAAGAAGAACTAGAGTCTGGTCATACGGGCCTAGTTTCAACCCCCCAAAAAAACCAAGCATTGAGGCATCCACCGATCCACCAGCGCACGACCTAACTTATGTCCTCTGCATGCACGCATCAGGTGCTCCAAGCCTCCAACATCGTGCCGCCGGTCCCAGCCGTCGTGCTACAGCTAGTGCCATCGTTGACGACCGCGCCATTCCCTGCCAGGTTTTCTCGTTGCTTGCTAATTTTATTAAATGATGCCATGAGAAGATATTAGAGCCCGTGTTTTGCTCTAGGTTTTAGCTGAAGTATAGCTCCGTCCCACCTTAATTTTTTTGTTCTCCGCCACTGGCACACATGCACGCAACATGGCACACACGTACATACACATGCACTAGCAAACACACATGCAGCAGCACACACGCACACACGCATACGCACACGCGCGCGCGCGCACACACACACAGCAGTAGCACACGGGTACATGTACACGCACGCTTGCAACATCACACACACGCCCACACAAACATACCACATGAGGGCAAAAGAGACTTTTCATGTGTCATTTCAGCTTGAAATGGACAAAAGTGTTATAAAAGGCATAAAATTTAAACGCGTTGTTAGATAGGGAAGAAATTATTTGTCGATGTCAAATAGGGCATAAAATTTAGACACGATGTTAAATAAGGAATTCTCTCTTCAAGATTTGTGAAACTTTCTTTTGAGTGTGTTGAATACTAAGAAAAGATTGAAGCATGATAGTTGTTTTGAGATATGGAGGTGATAATATTAAAGTCATGCTAGTTGAGTAGTTGTGAATTTAAAGAATACTTGTGTTAAAGTTTGTGATTCCCGTAGCATGCACGTATGGTGAACCGTTATGTGATGAAGTCGGAGCATGATTTATTTATTGATTGTCTTCCTTATGAGTGGCGGTCGGGGACGAGCGATGGTCTTTTCCTACCAATCTATCCCCCTAGGAGCATGCGTGTAATACTTTGCTTTGATAACTTCTAGATTTTTGCAATAAGTATATGAGTTCTTTATGACTAATGTTGAGTCCATGGATCATACTGTGACACCCCTGATTCAATCGTACACTAATCATACACACAAACGTGTACGATCAAGATCAGGGACTCACGGGAAGATATCACAACACAACTCTACAAATAAAATTAGTCATACAAGCATCATATTACAAGCCAGGGGCCTCGAAGGCTCGAATACAAGAGCTCGATCATAGACGAGTCAGCGGAAGCAACAATATCTGAGTACAAACATAAGTTAAACAAGTTTGCCTTAAGAAGGCTAGCACAAACTGTGATACAGATCGAAAGAGGCGCAAGCCTCCTGCCTGGGATCCTCCTATACTACTCCTGATCATCGTCAGCGGCCGACACGTAGTAGTAGACACCTCCCGAGTAGTAGTAGTCGTCATCGACAGTGATGTCTGGCTCCTGGACTCCAACGTCTGGTCACAGCAATCAGGTATAGAAAGGGGAAAATGAGGGAGCAAAGCAACCGTGAGTACTCATCCAAAGTACTCGCAAGCAAGGAGCTACACTACATTTGTATGCATTGGTATCAAATGAAATAAGGGTATCATATGTGGACTGAACTGCAGAATGCCGGAATAAGAGGGGGATAGCTAGTCCTATCGAAGACTACACTTCTGGTAACCTCCATCTTGCAGCAGAAGGAGAGAGTAGATGGTAAGTTCACCAAGTAGCATCTCATAGCATAATCCTAACCGATGGTCCTCCTCTCGTCGCCCTGTGAAAGAGCGATCACCGGTTGTATCTGGCACTTGGAAGGGTGTGTTTTATTAAGTATCCGGTTCTAGTTGTCATAAGGTCGAGGCACAACTCCAAGTCGTCCTGTTACCAAAGATCACGGCTATTCGAATAGATTAACTTCCCTGCAGGGGTGCATCACATAACCCAACACGCTCGATCCCATTTGGCCGGACACACTTTCCTGGGTCATGCCCGGCCTCGGAAGATCAACACGTCGCAGCCCTACCTAGGCACAACAGAGAGGTTAGCACGCCGGTCTAAATCCTATGGCGCAGGGGTCTGGGCCCATCGCCCATTGAACACCTGCACGTTGCGAGGGCGGCCGAAAGTAGACCTAGCCTAGCAGGCGTTCCAGTCCAATCCGGCGCGCGTCACTCAATCGCTGACGTCACGAAGGCTTCGGCTAATACCACAACGTCGAGTGCCCATAACTGTCCCCGCGTAGATGGTTAGTGCGTATAGGCCAGTGGCCAGACTCAGATGAAATACCAAGATCTCGTTAAACATGTTATCTTGAAATAACCGCGAACGCTGACCAGGGCCAGGCCCACCTCTCTCCTAGGTGGTCTCAACCTGCCCTGTCGCTTCGCCACAAAGATCCACACAGAGGGCCGTCGGGAAAGTATGTCTTTCCAGCCCCCAATTCGTGAATCAACCGTGGGTACTCCTCGAGCCAACCTGACTTTAGTCATCACATGTATCATGTATAAAGTATATAGTATATACCCGTGATCACCTCCCGAGTGATCACGACCCGATAGTATAGGATGGCAGACAGACAAGAAAGTAGGGCCACTGATGATAAATTAGCATCCTATACTAAGCATTAGGATTGCAGGTAAAGGTAACAACAGTAGTAGCAAGGACAGGCTATGCATCAGGATAGGATTAACGGAAAGTAGTAACATGCTACACTACTCTAATGCAAGCAGTAGAGAGAAGAATATGCGATATCTGGTGATCAAGGGCGGGGGGGGGCTTGCCTGGTTGCTCTGCAGACAAAACCGGACCCTCGAATGTGAAGTAGGCAATCACTGGTTCAACCGCGGTCTCGAGGCCTACCATAAAGAAATAACGGAGGGGAAACACAATAAACAACAGAGCAATCAAAGCATCACAAAGCATAACAGGGCAATACGCGATGCTAGGGATGACCTAACGCAGTACTAGGTGCTACCAGCGAAGGGGGGAAACATCCGAGAAAGTATTCCCGGTGTTTCGTGTTTTCGAACAGATGGACCGAAGGGGGACGGTTGCAGGTTTGCTATGCTAGGGACGTGTGACGGATGAACGGGATGCGTATCCGGATTCGTCTCGTTTTTTTGATCATTTTTCATATATAAAACTTTTTCATCCGAACTACGGTTATTTTTGTATGAATTTCCAAAATTTTAACAATATTCTAGAATTTTGTGTTTAATTTAAATCCGAATTGACCAAGTCAATGTGTCTAGTCAAAAGGAGAGGTGGTGGCCCATATGACACTGATTTAATAATTTCTAAAATATTTATCTAATCTATTTAGATGGGACCCACTTGTCATTTGCTAAAAGGGCTAGTTAGCACTAAACTAATCCTAAGCTAAACATAGCCTAATTAACAAGGGCCGGCCATTAGTGGACAGAGTCCAGCCGGCCACACACGCACACCACACGCACGCACGCTGTACACACAACACACATACATACACAACACACGCACACACAGTGCCAGGGGTTAATTCTGTTCTCTGTTTAGAAAAGATAGCATTTTGTGATTTTCATAGAAATTAATCCATGCATCAAATTGATTTGGTCCAATGAAAACATTTGAGCTTTGACAAGTGTAATACCTACAAATATTATTCTTACTCCTGTTAACAGTTGTTTAGCCGCAGTTTAGGGGCTGCCCAGAGGGTTACTCAGTGTAATATTCATAAAGCTAGCCATACTTGACTAACTAGCAGCAGTATAAGCAGAGCGGCAGGCATTGGCGTGGCGCAGGCTCGACTGGCAAGGCGAGGCATGCACGGGTGAGCGCGGGGCGCGGCCGACGCGGCTAGCGGAAGCCGGGTAGCGAGCGTCAGCAGAGCAGCGGTAGCATGCGGCAACGGCGACGTGCAGCACGACACGGCGGCGTGCGACAGCGGCGCATGCAGTGCGCGGAGCAGAGCAGGTGCCGCAGCGGCGGTCGGAGGCGGTTGCGGACTCAACGGCGACAAATTGAAGCAGGCAAAGGAGGGATCCGGGAGAGGAGCTCACAGCGAGCTCGGGGGCGCGGTCGAGGAGGCCGGGGGTGGACTGGAGCTGCCGGAATCGACGACGACGGCCGGAGATGTACGCGACGGGGACGGCGACGATGGCGGGCGTACAGGGCCTCCCCGGTCCAACCCAATAACGTAGATGAAGGAGGAGTTGGTGGTGAAGCCCCTGGACGTCCCAGCTCAACGCGGGGATGACGACGGCCGCGAGGACGACAAAGCCGTGGCAACGGCTGCGACTGCGATCGCTGCGGAGATGAGGACGAGTGAGGGAGAGGAGAAATGGATCTGGGGGCAGCTAGGGAGGGGATTAGGGTTTGGGGAAGGGGCGCCAGGGTCTTGTAGACTATGGGGAAGGTCGTGGATGGCCGGCACCTGGCCGGGGTGCCATGGATGGCCTCCACGATCCCCTCTGCCTCCTGTAGCATGAGGAAGGGGAAAACAGGGGGGGGGGGGGGGCTGGGCCAGTTATAGTTAGTTGCGCCAAGTGGCCTAGTACGTTAGGTCCTTCATTCTTTTCTTTCCGTAGTTTTCTTTTCTGTTTTTCATATTTACTGTTTTCTATTTTTATTAAAGGCAAAGGATTTTTGGTTCAAAAGGGTACTTGGCACATAAATACTATGTAATGCTATGAGCTAGCGCAACATGTTCAAAGTTATTTTGAAGCGTGAAAATATTTATTTAAATTGAAAATGATCAACTAAAAGTTGTTGGTTCAATTTTAATTAGTTTAAGGGCATTTTGATTACCCATAAAATGTTGGTTTCTTTCAGGAAAATTGTTAGTGAATTTTTGCAACCCAGTGTACATTTTTGTTTTACCGTTTGAAGAAATAAATATTTGACTTTCTTTTCAATTTGAATTTGAATTCAGTTTGGATCAAAGTGATGTTTAGAAATTTAATTGCGATGTCATGGTTATAGTTAGTTGGGCCAAGTGGCCTAGTACGTTAGGTCCTTCATTCTTTTCTTTCCGTAATTTTCTTTTCTGTTTTTCATATTTACTGTTTTCTATTTTTATTAAAGGCAAAGGATTTTTGGTTCAACAGGGTACTTGGCACACAAATACTATGTAATGCTATGAGGTATCACAACATGTTCAAAGTTATTTTGAAGCGTGCAAATATTTATTTAAATTGAAAATGATCAATTAAAAGTTGTTGGTTCAATTTTAATTAGTTTAAGGGCATTTTGATTACTCATAAAATGTTGGTTTCTTTCAGGAAAATTGTTAGTGAATTTTTGCAACCCAGTGTACATTTTTGTTTTACCGTCTGAAGAAATAAATATTTGACTTTCTTTTCAATTTGAATTTGAATTTAGTTTGGATCAAAGTGATGTTTAGAAATTTAATTGCGATGTCATGGCACCACTAGTGTGTGGTTACTCTAGCTTAACTACCGGGGTGTTACAAATCTCCTCCACTACAAGAAATCTCGTCCCGAGATTTAAGAGGGGGGAAAGGGGAAAGTTCTACTTATGAAATTCTAACGATTCTTCTCGTTCTTGGTTGTTCTTCTCGAAGGAGTTGATCTCCCGCGTTGATGTCTTCAATTCTCTACTTCAGGTCATCATGATGAAGTCATCATCCTTTCTTCGGGAACTCCATCGCACTTACAAAAGAATAAAGGGTGGTTATTCTGGGAGAATGGACCTCTGCAAGGTTGACTATCTGGTCATTAACATCGATGAAGGTGGCGGAAAGTAACTCTCGAATGGAAACTTAAGACAATATCTAGAGCAAAGTAAGTAGGTACCATGAGAAGTTTCGAGCGAGTAGGCAATCGTTCAATGCCTGAAACCAAGTGTGAAAGGGGTCTAGAGCAACGAGAATAAGTATTTCGTCTGATACCAGAATAGATCACTAGGAAGGTGGCTCGCGAATTACCTACGAAACCAAGAGCAAGGGATAACTTTGACAACAAGGTGTACAAGAGAGTCAGGTTTCGATCCTGTGGAACTGTGGGTTATGGGCCCACCATGTGGGTTAAAAGTAGGAAGGGCAGCGACGTATTGCACGATCATGTAAGCAAGGCGTGTCAGAGGATAGCCTATCGGTTATGTCGGCAACAACATCGGTACCAAGGGTGAGGGACAAAGAGAACCATTTTCCTGCTCGTTGAACGAGGCGGACCAATAGACAAAGTTCTCGTCCATCGGCGGCAACTGGAATGTCATCAACAATAGTAACAGGGTCTGGCTGACAAAATTGTACACCGAGGTGTTTACATAAGCAGGGATATATTACTGCTTATATAATATAGATCACAAGAAGGTCTAAACAAATCAATGGAAAGGAAAAGTGATTATCAAGTTTAACAGAACAATGAAAAGCAAAATGTGTTTAAACACATATTTCAAGGTTATATCCTCCCAAGGACAAGTACAACATGATATCCTTGATAGGATATAATGTAGAAAACTCTTTAGGTAAGGGGAGAGAAATTTCATGACATTACCCATACAGTGGTGTTTGGATAATTGAGCAGGAAACATTTAGCATTGGGCTTCAAATGTTGTTGTTGAAAATCAGAGTACCACAGACATGCTTCGAGATAGCATTGACATGGTCATCAGGTGAAGATCATACTTTGGAAACACAAAGGATCCATCAGGAATAACTTGTAGAATAAGTCTTACAATTCCCTCATGGAAGAAGGGATAACCTTGCTGAAAAGGAATCTATAACAACAAGTCCTCCGGCCAGGTGTGATAGGCATGACCTCACCTTACCGATATATAAGGACCAATGTAATAACTCTTGGAAATATGTTCCAACCATCATATCTGACCGAGATTCAGACCTGATTGGTGCCAGGATGCCTCAGGCTCAGGATGCCTGAGAAGAAAAGGTGCAACACAATTGACGAGACGACATTGTAAGATTCTCGGGAAATGTACTATGGAAGCGAGTTCCAAAACAAGAGTTCATCATTAAAACCAAGGGGAGGATGAAGAGGTGGCTGATGAACTCAGCGACAATTCATTGAGATTTTCAAAAGATGGATTTCCACACTTATGTGAACAAGGAGATAACATTTGTCGGGTCAAATTATATAAGGATGTATGCTCGAGGAAAACATACAGAATTAAGCATTGGTTGAAAAGTGCACCCAAAATATGTTCTTAGGTAGCAAGATCAATGTTAGAAAGGTGATTCAACAACCAATAGTCTAAGAATGAAATATCGACCATTAACTTGAAAGCAATAGGGTGCTAGAGACATGAACAAGTTTGTGTTGAATGGAAGGCAATAAAGTGGTCGATGATAACACAATTCATCGAGGAGCAAGGATGGTACTTGTCATCATGAATTCGATTGATATTCTGGAAGGAGTCAAAATGTTGATGATGATCACGACAATTTTGTCGAGAGGCTCCACAAAGATGTAATCGATCGGCGATGACATCAAGTCAAAGGAATGAGGAAGCGAAAGGTTAATGGATCCAAGGGTACGACACAAACTCCAAACCAAGCTTGCTGTCCAAAGCGTTATGATATGATGACGAAGATCGACGTAAGCTTAGCCCAAGCTTGCTGTCCAAAGCGAAATGATATGATGACGAAGATCGACGCAAGCTTAGCTCATCGTCGAAAGTTGTGCTCTGGGATTAAGAACCAGGTAGCGCCAATAAAATCAGCACAATAATGATATAGCCGATTAGGCTAGGAATGACTTGAAGGATTATTAAACTCGTAGGCAGTGAAAATTATTTAGGAGTTCTTGAATCGAAGTGCGGAATCGATTCACTTATCGGTGTTCTTGAGTGACTAATAGCTCAGAACCCGGGGGGAATCCGAAATCGATGAGAAGCAATACTAGATGAAGACTCATAGGAAGCAACACAGTTCTTTGATATTCTCGAGATACTAGAGGGTATACTCGAAGCTAGAGCATAATAGAGGTTGGATAGATGTATTGACCTGCAGAAGGCAAGTACTTCAACTTGTCCAGGAAATGGGATCAAGGAAGAATAATATGGTCGGAACCATAGCTGCAGGGGATCCAATTTAAGGACATCGAAAGAATTACCCAAATGATTTAACTATTTTGCAAGAAGCTCCCATGATAAGTTCCACATCGGGTCCATGGGCATGAACACAAGTTCAAGGTCGACTCCCACTTCTTCAATGTATAACCTTCCATTTTACTTCTCGCTTTTGATGAAGCTGTAGTGTAGAAATTTTATCTAGCAAAATACCAGAAGAGTATGACTTGTGAAAACTTTCGAGTTCACACATAATAAGGAAGGCATAGGTTCAACCCGTCAGGGTATCGTGGAAACATATACCACAAGCTTCAATCATAAATACCACCAGCTCATAAATGTTGGTTTCTTTAAGCGTGCAAATATTTATTTAAATTAAAAAGGATCAATTAAAAGTTGTTGGTCCAATTTTAATTAGTTTAAGGGCATTTTGATTACTCATAAAATGTTGGTTTCTTGCAGGAAAATTGTTAGTGAATTTTTGCAACCCAGTGTACATTTTTGTTTTACCGTTTGAAGAAATAAATATTTGACTTTCTTTTCAATTTGAATTTGAATTCGGTTTGGATCAAAGTGATGTTTAGAAATTTAATTGTGATGTCATGGCACCACTAGTGTGTGGTTACTCTAGCTTAACTACCGGGGTGTTACACATACACACTCTCACCCTTCCACCTTTGCTAGCCTATCTAATACCGCGCACCTTTTGTCGGTATCATACACCTACCATATACCTTCCTAAAAACAGCCACCATACCTACCTATTATGTCATTTCCATAGCCATTCCGAGATATATTTCCATGCAACTTTCCACCGTTCCGTTTATCATGACACACTCCGTCATTGTCATATTGCATATCCCGGTACACCGCCGGATGCATTCATATAGAGTCATATTTTGTTCTAAGTATTGAGTTGTAAGAAAAATAAAAGTGTGATGATCATCATTATTAGAGCATTGTCCCAGTGAGAAAAGAATGATGGAGACTATGATTCCCCCATAAGTCGGGATGAGACTCCGGACGAAAAATAAAATAAAAAAAGAGGCCAAAGAAGCCCAAATAAAAAGAGGCCATAAAAAAAGAGAAAAGGCCCAAAAAAATGATGAGGGAGAAGGGACAATGTTACTATCCTTTTACCACACTTGTGCTTCAAAGTAGCACCATGATCTTCATAGTAGAGAGTCTCTCATGTTATCACTTTCATATACTAGTGGGAATTTTTATATTATAGAACTTGGCTTGTATATTCCAATGATGAGCTTCCTCAAATTGCCCTAGGTCTTCATGATCAAGCAAGTTGGATGCACACCCACTTAGTTTCTTTTTGAGCTTTCATATACTTATAGCTCTAGTGCATCCGTTGCATGGCAATCCCTACTCACTCACATTGATATCTATTGATGGGCATCTCCATAGCCCATTAATACGCCTAGTTGATGTGAGACTATCTTCTCCATTTTGTCTTCTCCACAACCACCATTCTATTCCACCTATAGTGCTATATCCATGGCTCACGCTCATGTATTGCGTGAAGATTGAAAAAGTTTTGAAAAAGTTAGAGTGTGAAACAATTGCTTGGCTTGCCATCGGGGTTGTGCATGATTTAAATATTTTGTGTGGTGAAGATAGAGCATAGCCAGACTATATGATTTTGTAGGGATAACTTTCTTTGGCCATGTTATTTTGAGAAGACATAATTGCTTTGTTAGTATGCTTGAAGTATTATTATTTTTATGTCAATATAAACTTTTGTCTTGAATTTTTCTAATCTGAATATTCATACCACAATTAAGAAGATTTGCATTGAAATTATGCCAAGTAGCACTCTGCATCAAAAATTCTCTTTTTATGATTTACCTACCCGAGGACGAGCAGTAATTAAGCTTGGGGATGTCTGATATGTCTCCAACGTATCTATAATTTTTGATTGCTCCATGCTATATTATCTACTGTTTTGGACTATATTGGGCTTTATTTTCCACTTTATATTATTTTCTGGACTAACCTATTAACTGGAGGCCCAGCCCATAATTGATGTTTTTTGCCTATTTCAGTGTTTTGAAGAAACGGAATATCAAACAGAGTCCAAACTGAATAAAACCTTCAGGAACGTGATTTTCTCACCGAACGTGATCCAGGAGACTTGGACCCTGCTCCAAGGAACAAAATAGGCGGTCATGAGGGTGGGGGGCGCGCCCCCTGCCTCGTGGGCCCCTCGGTGCTCCTCCGGCGTACTTCTTCCTCCTATATATACCTACGTACCCCCAAACGATCAGAACACATAATAGGTGACTATAGACTTGCAAGATAGGATCAAGAACACTCATATATTGATGAAAACATAATAGGTTCAGATCTTAAATCATGGCACTCGGGCCCTAGTGACAAGCATTAAGCATAGCAAAGTCATAGCAACATCAATCTCAGAACATAATGGACACTAGGGATCAAACCCTAACAAAACTAACTCGATTACATAATAGATCCCATCCAACCCATCACCGTCCAGCAAGCCTACGATGGAATTACTCACGTACGGCGGTGAGCATCATGAAATTGGTGATGGAGGATGGTTGATGATGACGATGTCGATGGATTCCCCTCTCCGGAGCCCCGAACGGACTCTAGATCAGCCCTCCCGAGAGGTTTTAGGGCTTGGCGGCGACTCCGTATCGTAAAATGTGATGATTTCTTCTCTCTGATTTTTTTCTCCCCAAGATTCGATCGTCGGTATCTCAATACCTAGTTCAATCTCGTTATCGGCAAGTCTCTTTACTCGTTCCGTAATGCAACATCCCGTAACTAACTCATTAGTCACATTGCTTGCAAGGCTTATAGTGATGTGCATTACCGAGAGGGCCCAGAGATACCTCTCCGATACACATAGTGACAAATCCTAATCTTGATCTATGCCAACTCAACAAACACCACCGGAGACACCTATAGAGCACCTTTATAGTCACCCAGTTACATTGTGACGTTTGATAGCACACTAAGTATTCCTCCAGTATTTGGGAGTTGCATAATCTCATAGTCATAAGAACATGTATAAGTTATGGAGAAAGAAATAGCAGTAAACTAAACGATCAAAGTGCTAAGCTAACGGATGGGTCAAGTCAATCACATCATTCTCTAATGATGTGATCTCGTTCATCAAATGACAACTCCTGTCCATGGCTAGGAAACTTAACCATCTTTGATTAACGAGCTAGTCAAGTAGAGGCATACTAGTGACACTCTGTTTGTCTATGTATTCACACATGTACTAAGTTTCTGCTTAATACAATTCTAGCATGAATAATAAACATTTATCATGATATAAGGAAATATAAATAACAACTTTATTATTGCCTCTAGGGCACATTTCCTTCATTCTCCCACTTGCACTAGAGTAAATAATCTAGTTCACATCGCCATGTGATCATCACCAATAGTTCACATCTTTATGTGATTAGTTCACATCTCCATGTGACTAATACCCAAAGGGTTTACTAGAGTCAATAATCTAGTTCACATCGCTATGTGATTAACACCCAAAGAGTGATCATGTTTTGCTTGTGAGAGAAGTTTAGTCTACGGATCTGCAACACTCAGATCCGTATGTATTTTGAAAATTTCTATGTCTACAATACTCTGCACGGAGCTACTCTAGCTAATTGCTCCCACTTTCAATATGTATCTAGATCGAGACTCAGAGTCATCTAGATCGGTGTTAAAAGCTTGCATCGACGTAACTCTTTACGACGAACTCTTTTATCACCTCCAGAATCGAGAAATATTTCCTTAGTCCTCTAAGGATAATTTTGACCACTGTCCAGTGATCTACTGCTAGATCACTATTGTACTCCCTTGCCAAAATCATGCTAAGGTATACAATAGGACTGGTACATAGCATAGCATACTTTATAGAACCTATGACTGAGGCATAGGGAATGACTTTTCATTCTCTTTCTATTTTCTGCCGTGGTCGGGTTTTGAGTCTTTACTCAATTTCACGCCTTGCAACACAGGCAAGAACTCCTTCTTTGACTGTTCCATTTTGAACTACTTCAAAATCTTGTCAAGGTATGTACTCATTGAAAAATATCTTATCAAGCATCTTGATCTTTCTCTATAGATCTTGATGCTCAATGTGTAAGCATCTTCACCGAGGTCTTTCTCTGAAAAAACTCCTTTCAAACACTCATTTATGCTTTCTAGAAAATTCTACATCATTTCCGATCAACAATATGTCATTCACATATACTTACCAGAAAGGTTGTAGTGCTCCCACTCACTTTCTTGTAAATACAGGCTTCACCGCAAGTCTGTATAAAACTATATGCTTGATCAACTTATCAAAGTGTATATTCCAACTCTGAGATGCTTGCACCAGTCCATAGATGGATCGCTGGAGCTTGCACACTTTTGTTAGCATCTTTAGGGTTGACAAAACCTTCTGGTTGCATCATATACAACTCTTCTTTAATAAATCCATTAAGGAATGTAGTTTTGATATCCATTTGCCAGATTTCATAAAATGCTTGTAGTCAACACCTTTGAACTTGTCGAAAACCTTTTGCGACAATTTGAGCTTTGTAGATAGTAACACTACTATCAGCGTCCGTCTTCCTCTTGAAGATCCATTTATTCTGAATGGCTCACCGATCATCGGGCAAGTCAATCAAAGTCCATAGTTTGTTCTCATACATGGATCCCATCTCAGATTTCCTAGCCTTAAGCCATTTCACGGAATCTGGCTCATCATTGCTTCCTCATAGTTCGTAGGTTCGTCATGGTCAAGTAACATGACCTCCAAAACAAGATTACCGTACCACTCTGGTGCGTATCTTACTCTGGTTGACCTATGATGTTCGGTAGTAACTTGGTCTGAAGTTTCATGATCATCATCATTAACTTCCTCACTGATTGGTGTAGGCATCACTGGAACTGATTTCAGAGATGAGCTACTTTCCAATTAGAGAGAACGTACAATTACCTTATCAGGTTCTACTTTCCTCCCACTCTATTCTTTCAAGAGAAACTCCTTCTCTAGAAAGGATCCACTTTTAGCAACAAAGATCTTGCCTTTGGATCTCTGATAGAAGGTGTACCCAACAGTTTCCTTTGGGTATTCTATGAAGACACATTTCTTTGATTTGGGTTCGAGCTTATCAGCTTGAAACTTTTTCACATAAGCATCGCAACCCCAAACTTTAAGAAATGAGAGCTTAGGTTTCTAGCCAAACCACAGTTCATATGGTGTCGTCTCAACGGATTTAGATGGTGCCCTATTTAATGTGAATGCAGATGTCTCTGATGCATAACCCCAAAATGATAGTGGTAATTCGGAAAGGGACATCATAGATGGAACCATATCTAATAAAGTATGGTTATGACATTTGGACACACCATTACATTGTGGTGTTCCAGGTGGCGTGAGTTGCGAAACTATTCCACATTAAAATGAAGACCAAACTCGTAACTCAAATATTTGTTTCCGCGATCAGATCGTAGAAACTTTATTTTCTTGTTACGATGATTTTCCATTTCCCTCTGAAATTCTTTGAACTTTTCAAATGTTTTAGACATATGTTTCATCAAGTAGATATACCCATATCTGCTCAAATCATCTGTGAAGGTCAGAAAATAACGATACCTGCAGCGAGCCTCAACACTTATTGGACCGCACACATCAGTATGTATTATTTCCAACAGTCTGTTGCTCGCTCCATTGTTCCGAAGAACGGAGTCTTAGTCATCTTGCCCATGAGGCATGGGTCGCAAGCATCAAGTGATTCATAATCAAGTGATTCCACAAATCCATCAGGATGGAGTTTCTTCATGCGCTTTACACCAATATGACCTAAACGGCAGTGCCACCTATAAGTTGCACTATCATTATTAACATTGCATCTTTTGGCTTCAATATTATGAATATGTGCATCACTATGATCGAGATTCAGTAAACCATTTATATTGAGTGTATGACCATAGAAGGTTTTATTCATGTAAATAGAACAACAATTATTCTTTGACTTACATGAATAATCGTATTGCAATAAACATGACCCAATCATATTTATGCTCAACACAAACACCAAATAACATTTATTTTAGGTTCAACACTAATCCCGAAGGTAAAGGGAGTGTGCAATGGTGATCTTATTAACCTTGGAATCACTTACAACTCACATAATCACCTTGCCCTTAACTAGTCCCTGTTTATTTCGCAACTCCCATTTAGAGTTACTACTCTTAGCAACTGAACCAGTATCAAATACCGAGGGGTTGCTATAAACACTAGTAAAGTACACATCAATAACATGTATATCAAATATACCTTTGTTCACTTTGTCATCCTTCTTATCCGCCAAGTATCTATATCTAGGGCAGTTCCACTTCTAGTGACCATTTACTTTGCAGTAGAAGCACTCAGTTTCAGACTTGGGTCTAGCTTTGGGCTTCTTCATGGGAGTGGCAACTTGCTTGCCATTCTTCTTGAAGTTCCCTTTCTTTCCCTTGCCCTTTTACTTGAAACTAGTGGTCTTGTCAACTATCAACACTTGATGCTTTTCTTGATTTCTACCTTCTCTGATTTCAGCATCGCGAAGAGCTCCGGAATCATTTTCGTCATCCCTTACATGTTATAGTTCATCACGAAGTTCTAGTAATTTGGTGACAGTGACTAGAGAACTCTGGCAATCACTATCTTATCTATAAGATTAACTCCCACTTGATTCAAGCGATCGTAGTACTCAGACATTCCGAGCACATGCTCACTGGTTGAGCTATTCTCCTATATCTTGTAGGCAAAATACTTGTCAGAGGTCTCCTACCTCTCGACTCGGGCATTATTCTGAAATACAAATTTCAGCTCTTGGAACATCTTATATGCTCTGTGGCGTTTAAAATGTTTTTGAAGTCCCGATTCTAAGCCGTAAAGCATGGTGCACTAAACTATCAAGTAGTCATCATACCAAGCTTTGCCAAACGTTCATAACGTCGGCATCTGCTCCTGCAATAGGTCTGTCACCTAGCGGTGAATCAAGGACATAATTCTTTTGTGTAGCAATAAGGATAATCCTTAGATCACGGACCTAGTCTGCATCATTGCTATTATCATCTTTCAATATAGTTTTTCTCTAGGATCATATCAAAAATAAACGGGGAGCTACATCACGAGCTATTTATCTACAACATAGATATGCTAAATACTATCAGGTACTAAGTTCATGATAAATAAAGTTCAATTAATCAAATTACTTAAGAACTCCCACTTAGATAGACATCCCTCTAATCATCTAAGTGATCACGTGATCCATATCAATTAAACCATGTCCAATCATCACGTGAGATGGAGTAGTTTTCAATGGTGAACATCACAATATTGATCATATCTACTATATGATTCACGCTCGACCTTTTGATCTCAGTGTTCCGAGGCCATATCTGCATATGTTAGGCTCATCAAGTTTAACCTGAGTATTCCACGTGTGGAAAACTAGCTTGCACCCATTGTATGTGAACGTAGAGCTTATCACACCCGATCATCACATGGTGTCTCGGCACGACGAACTGTAGCAACGGTGCATACTCAGGGAGAACACTTATACCTTGAAGTTTAGTGAGAGATCATCTTATAATGCTACCGCTGAACTAAGAAAAATAAGATGCATAAAGGATAAACATCACATGCAATCAATATAAGTGATATGATATGGCCATCATCATCTTGGGCCTTTGATCTCCATCTCCGAAGCACCGTCATGATCACCATCGTCACCGGCTTGACACCTTGATCTCCATCGAAGCATCATTGTCGTCTCACCAACTATTTCTTCTACGACTATCGCTACTACTTAGTGATAAAGTAAAGCAATTACATGGCGATTTCATTTCATACTATAAAGCGACAACCATATGGCTCCTGCCACTTGCCGATAACTTTGTTACAAAACATGATCATCTCATACAATAAAATTAATCATCGTGTCTTGACCATATCACATCACAACATGCCCTGCAAAAACAAGTTAGACGTCCTGTACTTTGTTGTTGCAAGTTTTACGTGGCTGCTACGGGTTGAGCAAGAACCGTTCTTACCTATGCATCAAAAACCACAACATGGTATAGTGATTGCCTTTTGATCTTCAGAAAGAACCTTGTTTATTGAATCCGATTCAACTAAAGTTGGAGAAATTGACACCCACTAGCCACCTATGTGCGAAGCATGTCGGTAGAACCAGTCTCGCGTAAGCGTACGCGTAATGTCGTTCTGAGCCGCTTCATCCAACAATATCGCTGAATCAAGAATCAACTGGTGACGGCAAGCAATATGTATATACCCACGCCCACAACTCCTTTGTGTTCTACTCATGCATATAACATCTACACATAGACCTGGCTCGGATGCCACTGTTGGGAACATAGTAATTTCAAAAAAAATCCTACGCACACGCAAGATCCATCTAGGTGATGCATAGCAACGAGATGGGAGAGTGTTGTCTAAGTACCCTCGTAGACCGAAAGTGGAAGCGTTATGACAACACGGTTGATTTAGTCGTACGTCTTCACGATCGGACCGATCCTAGCACCGAAGGTACGGCACCTCCGCGATCTGCACACGTTCAGCTCGGTGATGTCCCATGAACTCTAGATCCAGCCGAGGTCGAGGGAGAGTTTCATTAGCACGACGACGTGATGACTGTGATGATGAAGTTACCGACGCAGGGCTTCGCCTAAGCACTACAATGATATGACCGAGGTGGAAATCTGTGGAGGGGGGCACCGCACACGGCTAAACAATCAACTTGTGTGTCTATGGAGTGCCCCCTCCCCTGTATATAAAGGAGTGAAGGAGGGGGAGGGCCGGCCCTCTATGGCGCACCCAAGGGGGGAGTCCTACTCTCGGTGGGAGTAGGATTCCCCCTTTCCCTTTTTGGAGTAGGAGAGAAGGAAGGGGGAGAGAGAGGGAAGGAAGGGGGGCGCGCCCTCCACCTTGGCCTTTCCCACCTCTTGTCGGTGTACTAGAGTAGGGGTACCTTAGTATCCCGAACTTGTGCACGGGCAGTCGCAGCATCCCGCGGCAAGGCTTGCCGGGTGACCGCCAAGGTCCTCCGTGGTTCCTTTGGAGCCATTCAAGGACAAAGTATCCAAGCCAAGGAGACAAGACCCTGGCAAGAGGAGCTTGCCGGGAAGGCCAACCAAGGCAAGGCGCTTAAGGAGACAAGACCCCAGCAAGAGGAGCTTGCCGGGAAGGCCAACCAAGGCATCTCAAGGAACTTGCCACGATGCGCCACGCGTCCCGGCAAGGCCCGTTGAGCGACAAGCTCCCGGACGCGACAAGACAACGGCCGCGGCAAGCGCCGCGGCAAGCCACCACTCTGTGCCTGCGCTCCAGCACATCCACCAACGTGTCGCTCTGGGACCCTTCCAGGCGTACGTGGCAGGAGGCTGTGCAGCCAGCGGTGCGCGGTGGCAAGCGGTGGCGTCCCTGACGGTCCCTTTTCCACTATTTAGATGACGCAGACGGGCATTTAATGCCCTTGTCCCCTGCCGTCAGGGTTAGGTATGATACACTTTAGCAGGTAGTTGTACCAACCGCAGCACCTTTCCATTTTTACCCTTGTCTACGTTGCCACCTGTCGGTGACCCCTTGAGCATATAAAAGGAGGCCCCTGCGCAACGTAGAGGGAGGGGGAATAGAACATGTTGGTGTACTAGAGTAGGGGTACCTTAGTATCCCGAACTTGTGCATGGGCAGTCGCAGCATCCCGCGGCAAGGCTTGCCGGGTGACCGCCAAGGTCCTCCGTGGTTCCTTTGGAGCCATTCAAGGACAAAGTATCCAAGCCAAGGAGACAAGACCCCGGCAAGAGGAGCTTGCCGGGAAGGCCAACCAAGGCAAGGCGCTTAAGGAGACAAGACCCCGGCAAGAGGAGCTTGCCGGGAAGGCCAACCAAGGCATCTCAAGGAACTTGCCGCGAGGCGCCACGCGTCCCGGCAAGGCCCGGTGAGCGACAAGCTCAAGGACGCGACAAGACAACGACCGCGGCAAGGCGCTTGCCGCGGCAAGCCACCACTCTGTGCCTATGCTCCAGCACATCCACCAATGTGTCGCTCTGGGACCCTTCCAGGCGTACGTGGCGGGAGGCTGTGCAGCCAGCGGTGCGCGGTGGCAAGCGGCACTGACAAGATTGCCATCGTGGCGAGCGGTAGCGTCCCTGACGGTCCCTTTTCCACTATTTAGACGACGCAGACGGGCATTTAATGCCCTTGTCCCCTGCCATCAGGGTTAGGTATGATACACTGTAGCAGGTAGTTGTACCGACCGCAACACCTTTCCATTTTTACCCTTGTCTACGTTGCCACCTGTCGGTGACCCCTTGAGCATATAAAAGGAGGCCCATGCGCAACGTAGAGGGAGGGGGAAGAGAACACTCATGCTCGGTCTCGTTAGCTGCTGGGGTGTACTGTAGCACTCCGCGCTCCCGAGCAAGAACTCAATACAAACCGCAAAGTAGGAGTAGGGTTTTACGCATCCATGCGGCCCGAACCTGGGTAAACTGCTCGTGTGCTTCGCCTCGATCCGCTCTTCGTGCGACCCTCGCCCCCGCCGAACCGAAAGGGACCCGGTCCGCCGGTCCCATAGGTGCTCATGGATCAGTCCCCCGACATCTCCGGCGCGCCAGGTAGGGGCGTCGAGGTTGTGTGAACCAGATCCGTCGTTCACACGAGCTAGATCTTCATCATCTTCATCGACATGCTGCCGAAGAAGAAGGCTTCGGAGGCGGCTGCTCCGTCCGCGCCGAACCCACCACCGCCAGAGCAAACGGCTGATGGGGCAGACGCCGGAGCTCACGGTGCTGCAAGGTCCAAGGACAAGGCTGCGCTGCCCATCAGCGGTGTAGCCGGCTCCCACAACGACCGGGCGCACTCCAAGACCTCGCGTCCGTACATGCACCGCGCCCATCTCAAGAGGCGCGGGACCGGCAGCGTCATGGTGCTCACAGTACCATGCGTTTGCTGGACCAAGATCGAGCTGGTGGATCTCGGAGCGCTGAAGACCAGCATGCACGCCAACATGCTGGCACAAGCGAGGCGCGGTCGCCTGGACGGGATACTGCTCCTTCTAACATAGTTAGAAGTCCGAGCATATCCCGCTCCTCGCACCGTTCGCCGCCGCCACCCGCCACTCCAGCAGAAGCTTTGGCGTGAGCTCAACTGCTCCTGGACTACCCTCCAACGGCAGACAAGATCGACGACTGGAGGGCCACCATTCAGAGTCTCATCGGCTTCGCCAACGGTGACACTCAACGGCAGGCGAGCACGTCGCAGTCGCGACAAGTAAGCCAAGCACGAGCCGGTGGCGACAAGACCGGTGGGGGTGCAACCACTATGCACTCTTCGCCCCGAAGGCCAAGATCGCCGACTCGCCGGATCCACCTCGACAGCGACTCCACCGCGTCATCAGATCCACGAGCTCGTCGCGATCAGCGCCAAGTTCTTCACGAACGACAGCAAGAAGACGCTCGTACTCGCATCGAGCGCCGAAGAGAAGCGCGACGTCAATCGGACCAGCGCGCTGGGCCCTCTGTCGACATGCATGCGCCAGGGGAACCAGGCGACTTGCCGTACGCAGTAGGTTGCCCTGCGTTTACTCGTGAGCTGCGGCAAGTCCAGTGGCCCAGCACGAAGAATTTCAAGCCAGACGTACCAGAGAAGTACGACGGCAAGTCGCATCCGTCGGAGTTCCTCAGCATCTACACCATCGCGGTGCAGGCTGCCGGGGGGCGGGACGACAATATCCTTGCCAACTACTTCCCGCTGGTGCTCAAGCCCAATGTCAGGTCCTGGCTCATGCACTTGCCGGACGACTCCATATCCTCCTGGGCAGACCTATGCCATCAGTTTGTCGGCGCCTTTACAGGCGGCCACAAACCCCATGGCCAAGAGAGTGACCTTCATCTGCTCGCCCAGAAGGAAGGAGAGCCCCTGCGCAAGTACACTCAGAGATTCAGCCGTGTACAGCACAACATCCCAGATGTCCACCCTGTCGCGGTCATCAGCGTGTTCCATCAGAACGTGCGTAACCGCAGGATGCGGGAGGAGATGGCGATGTGCAAGATCAGAGACGTCAGTGAGCTGTATGCCCTGGCCGACAAGTGTGCACGTGCTGAGGAAGGGAGGAAACTCCCCGGAGAGAATACAGGAGCAGGAGGATCTGACAGCGAGGATGCTGCCCCGGCAAAGAAAAACCGGCGGCGGAACAACAGGAAGAAGAAAGGCAAAGATGTGCTAGTCATTGAGCAGTCCGGCAACGAAGGTGGCGCCAAGAAAGCCAAAACTGGTAGCTCCGGCAAGGAGATTGCCGCAAGCACCAACTGCCAGACTGTGGCGATCGCCGACAAGCAGGACGGCACCGACAAGCAGTACTGCAAGATCCACCGCACCAAGGGCCATGACCTCCAGAGCTGCAAGAAGGTCGAACAGCTTGTCCAGCAGCAAAAGGCTGAATACGAGCGACGCGACAAGGAGAGGGCCCAAGGAGGCACTGGAGAATCCGGCAAGAAGCGCGCCGGCCGGGGAGGACGCCGCGGCAAGGCCAAGCAGCGGTAAGGAGACAGACCTCCCCGCGGCCGCGACAAGGATGAAGACGACGACAACGACGAAGACATGGATGATGTCGAGACCAGTGAGCAGGAGTTCCAGAAAGCCACAGAGGTCTTGTGCGTTGACGGCGGTGCTTCTCTGCATACTTCGCACCGCCAACTCAAGCAGTGGGTGCGGGAAGTCAATGCGGCAGAACCGCCTGTCGAGTCACGCAAGCTTCTGAAATGGTCCAGCACGCCTATCATCTTTGATATTGAGGACCACCCTGATCGCACAACTGCGGTCGGGTGCTTGCCGATGTTGGTTTCACCAACTATCCGCAACCTCAAAGTCACTAAGATGCTAGTTGACGGCGGGGCTGGCTTGAACCTGATCTCCTCCGCTGTACTCCAGAAACTCCAGATCCCTAACAGCGAGCTTGAAGAGACCGGCACATTCCAAGGAATCAACCCAGGAAGGAGCAAGCCGAAGCGTAAGGTCACGTTGCCAGTAACATTTGGCAGCGAGCTGAACTTCAGGACTGAGAGGGTCACTTTTGACGTTGCCGATTTTCCATTGCCTTACAATGGGATACTCGGCCGTCCAGCACTCGCCAAGTTCATGGCAGCCTCTCACTACGCATACAACATGCTGAAGATGCCAGGCCCGATAAGCGTCATCTCTGTCCCTGGCGACAAGAAGGATGCTCTTATCTGCGCCGACAAGATCTACCGGGAAGCGGCAGCCGCAACAGATCGCAAGTCACCTGCCGTTGAAGCTCCCGGGGGGAAAAAGAAGACCAAGTCCGGCAAGAGTTCTGATGCCCACTACGGCAAGCGCACCTCTTCGGAGTGCTGCGCTGCCGTCGAGGACGCACCATCGAGCCCCACCGGCAAGTGTAAGAAGGCAATGGCAGCTCCGCTAGAGACCAAGAAGGTGTTCGCTAAGGAGGACGGCACTGGTGGTACCTTCACCATCGGTGCCACTCTTGACCCTAAATAGGAAATCGCGCTCATTGCTTTCCTGCCGGCGAACGTCGACGTGTTTGCGTGGCAACCGTCTGACATCCCCGGTGTTCCCAGGAAAGTAATTGAGCACCATCTTGCCATTTGTCCTCATGCGCGGCCCGTCAAGCAGAAGGTCAGGAAGCAAGCAGTGGAGCGCCAAGAATTCATCGCAGAAGAGATCAAGAAGTTGGAAGTAGCAGGCCTTGTCAGAGGAGTGCTCCATCCTACGTGGTGGGCCAATCCTGTAGTCGTGCGCAAGGCGAACGGGAAATGGAGACTTTGTATCGACTTTACCGATGTTAACAAAGCTTGTCCCAAAGACCCATTTCCTTTGCCGCGCATTGACCAGATTGTTGACTCCACGGCCGGATGTGATTTGCTTTCATTTCTTGACGCATACTCAGGATACCATCAGATCTTCATGGCAGAAGAGGATGAGGAGAAGACCGCATTCATCACTCCATGTGGCACGTACTGTTTCATACGGATGCCTTTCGGTTTAAAAATGCTGGTTCAACATTTGCAAGAGTAGTCCATGTCGCTCTTGAGCCACAAATACACAGAAATGTGGAAGCCTACATGGATGACATAGTGGTCAAGAGCAAGGACAAGGCAACTCTGATTCTAGATTTAGACAAGACCTTTGCAAATCTGCGCAAGATCAGCCTCAAGCTCAACCCCGAGAAGTGCGTGTTTGGAGTCCCCTCCGGCAAGCTTCTCGGGTTCTTCGTGTCTCAGCGGGGAATCGAAGCCAATCCCGACAAGATCAAGGCCATTGAGCAGATTGAAGCACCAAAGCGCGGCAAGGATGTACAAAGACTTGCCGGTTGCGTGGCTGCTCTCAGCAGGTTTATCTCTAGGTCTGCTGAGCGCGCCCTGCCATTTTTCAAAATATTGAAAAAGGCAGGTCCAATGAAATGGACACCGGAAGCGGAGGCTGCGCTGCAAGACTTGAAGAGATACATGTCCTCCGCTCCAACACTTGTTGCACCTAAGCCACAAGAGAAGTTGCTGCTGTATATAGCGGCAACCAATCAAGTGGTTAGTGCTGCATTAGTAGCAGAGAGGGAGGCAGATGATGAGCCAGCAACCGCGGCAGGCGCATCCAGCGACAAGCAGGGGGCTTCCCCGACAAGCTTTAGTCCCGACAAGGATGGATCTGCGCAGACGCGCGAGGAGATACAGAAGAGAATGGTACAACACCCAGTTTACTTTGTCAGTTCCCTTCTGCAGGGGGCTAGGTCAAGGTACTCTGGCGTGCAGAAATTGCTTTTCGGCCTTCTCATGGCCTCGAGAAAGCTGCGCCATTACTTCCAAGCACATGAGATCACAGTTGTCACTCGTTTTCCGCTGAAGAAGATACTACAGAATCCAGAAGCGTCAGGCAGGATTGTTGAGTGGGCACTGGAACTGTCAAGCTTTGGCCTCAAGTTTGAGAGTACTTCAACTATCCAAAGCAGAGCATTGGCAGAATTCATAGCAGAATGGACGCCAACACCAGATGAAGAAATTCCAGAAACGAGCATCCCCGTCGAGGAAGCAAGCAAAGAGTGGCTGATGTACTTTGATGGTGCCTTTTCGCTGCAAGGCGCCGGCGCTGGCGTGCTGCTTGTCGCACCCACCGGAGAGCACCTCAAGTACGTAGTCCAGATGCACTTTCCCAAGGAGCAAGCAACAAACAATACTGCAGAGTATGAAGGCTTGCTTGCCGTTCTCAGGATCGCGGCAGACCTTGGGATCAAGAAGCTCATTGTCAGGGGTGACTCGTAGCTTGTCGTCCGCCAAGTGAACAAGAGCTATCAGAGTCCGTTGATGGAAGCCTACGTCGACGGAGTGAGAAAGCTAGAAGAGCACTTTGACGGCCTACAGATGGAGCATGTTCCAAGAGCTCAGAACGCCATTGCCGATGGCCTATCAAAGTGCGCCGCACTTAAGTTACCTGTGGAACCAGGGATCTTTGTGCTCAAGCTGACTCAACCCTCCATAACGCCATCAACTGGACAGAGCAAGAAGAGGAAGTTGATTTCTGGTGACTATTTTCCGGCAGAGCTTCCCGAAGCCGCCGCCAAGAAGGTCCCCAAGATCAACGCCAAGAGCGCTGAGGAGCAGTCTACTCCGGCAAGCCCCAGGGTTTGTTCCGTTGAAGCAGAAGCTCCCGACAAGTTTTGCTCCGGCAAGCTTGCTGGGGAACGTCAAGCTCCGGCAGAGCCGCATGTTCTCGCCGTAGAAGCGGACGTTCCCGCAGCAACAGATTTGCCTTGCACTGAGGAGCAGTCTGCTCCGGCAAGCCCCAGGGTTTGTTCCGTTGAAGCAGAAGCTCCCGACAAGTATTGCTCCGGCAAACTTGCCTGGGAACGTCAAGCTCCGGCAGAGCCGCAGGTTCTCGCCGTAGAAGCGGACGTTCCCGCAGCAACAGATTTGCCTTGCGCTGAGGAGCAGTCTGCTCCGACAAGCCCCAGGGTTTGTTCCATTGAAGCAGAAGCTCCCGACAAGTATTGCTCCGGCAAACTTGCCGGGGAACGTCAAGCTCCAGCAGAGCCGCAGGTTCTCGCTGTAGAAGCGGACATTCTTGCAGCAGCAGATTTGCCTTTAGTCCTTGTTGTCAAGCCACAAGCTCCAGCATGGGCACAGCAGATTGTCCGTTTCCTTCAGATAGGAGAACTTCCCGAAGAGCAAGAAGAAGCGAAAAGAGTAGCCCGGCAGTCAAGTATGTACCAGTTTGTCGACAACACACTGTACAGAAGAAGACTCAACCGTGTGAAATTGAAGTGTATTCATCGGGAAGACGGACAAAAGATGTTGGCAGAGATACATGGAGGCATATGTGGTCACCACATTGGCGCAAGAGCACTTGCCGACAAAGCATTCCGGCAAGGTTTCTTTTGGCCGACAGCCCTCCAGGATGCAACTGCACAAGTAACCAAGTGTGAAGCGTGCCAGTTCCATTCCAAGCAGATACACCAACCAGCTCAAGCTCTCCAGACGATCCCTTTATCCTGGCCATTTTCGGTCTGGGGGCTCGACATCCTCGGCCCCTTTCCCCGAGCAGTCGGGGGCTTTGAGACTTGTACGTTGCAATCGACAAGTTCACAAAGTGGCCGGAAGTGGAAGCAGTGAGGAAGGTGACAGCACAGTCAGCAGTCAAGTTCTTCAGGTCGATTGTTTGCCGCTTCGGGATCCCTAACAGGATAATCACCGACAACGGTACGCAATTCATGAGCCGCACCTTCATGCAGTACGTCCAAGATCTTGGCGCCAAGGTCTGCTTTGCTTCTGTTGCTCACCCGAGAAGCAACGGTCAAGCGGAGAGGGCAAATGCTGAAGTGCTGCGTGGGCTCAAGACCAGAACTTTCGACAGGCTGCACAAGTGCGGAAGAAACTGGATCGAGGATCTGCCGGTGGTTCTTTGGTCGATCAGGACGACGCCAAATCGAGCCACTGGCCAGACACCTTTCGCTCTAGTCTATGGAGCAGAGGCAGTTCTCCCCACGGAACTCGTATACGGGTCACCTCGAGTGCTCGCTTATGATGAGCTTGAGCAAGAGCAGCTGCGACAAGATGACGCGCTACTCCTTGAGGAAAACCGTCTTCAGGCTGCTGTACGAGCTGCTTGCTACCAGCAAGCTTTGCACCGCTACCATAGCCGCAAAGTTAACGCCAGAAGTCTCGAGGAAGGCGACCTTGTTCTTCGGCGTGTTCAGTCCGCCAAGAATTTCAACAAGTTGACGCCAAAGTGGGAAGGCCCTTACCGGGTGAAACGAGTCACTAGGCCTGGCGCTGTCCGCCTTGAGACCGAAGATAGCATTCCGGTGAGCAATTCCTGGAACATTGAGCATCTTCGTCAGTTTTACCCATAAGGCACGGTTGCCGGAACCTGTTCCGGCAACCACCTTTTGTACAAGTCTTGCCGCTGTTGCATGTAATCCTTTGTACAAAGCCGGGCGCAGACCCCGTGCATAAGTAAAGCTCATATGCTCCGCACATCTTGTCAATTTCATGCTATCTATTTTTTGCATATGTGATCTGACACTTTGTGCAGCACCTACTCCCCGGTAAGCAATAACGAGCCGAAAGGCTCCATATCTTTATTTTCTCTTCTTTCTTTTTTCTCAAGGAAAGGAAGGTTCCCTCGCCCACAAGTTTGCCGGGGGGGAAAGGAGAAGATAATGGTATGAGAAGATAATAGTATGGACCAGGCGTCGTTCAAGAAAGTTTCGCCTTACCGGGAAGCAAACAACAGAAAAGCTAAGTTGCCAAAGTTTGAGCAATCAGATTTTTTAAATTTTTAAGTTATCTCCCTTGAACGACCGCACTTTGTAAGGAAAACCTGTGCGTGGAGGAACCAACTCGTAGCTAGTTGCGCCCTTATTTTGTTTCGAGTCCGCTCAACAACTTAAGTGAGCTGCGACTAGTTGCGACAAGGTTTCTTGTCAGTAATGTCACCGCTAGCAGGCTGCTGACGTCCCGCACTCAGCGCTCGCGGCTAAGGTGCCTGCACTGGCAAGTTCCCTAAAAGCGTAGGGCAAAAACATAAAAAGGGAGGAATCAAGTAAAGGGAATAACGTTGCTATCATTACACAGGAATAGAGTTATATTACAAGGTAGCTTGTCGCGGCTCTAACCGATTGTTCCCATAACATGACCAACAGCGACAAGAAAAGAAGAAAACGGGCGGCCTAGTCTACGCGATCGCCCTCAATCCTCTTGATCCCACTCACCTTGTCCACAATGGGTGCGACAAGGGTCTTGAGTGCCTCCAGATCAGCATCCAGCGGCAGGGTCTTGAGGACGTTGGTGAGGTTGAGGCCCGGGTTGCGGAAGGCCACCTTCATCAACACCTTTTGAAGAGCTCCCGCGCAGATCTTGCGCGACTCGTCGGCCAGCTGCTTTGGGATCTTCTCCCGGAGCCGCTGGAGGGCCGTCGCCACGCCTTTGAAGAACAAGGTGAGCTTGGCGCTCGGTTGGAGGTTCTCATCAGATGGATGCCCGAGATCCTCCACCCCCAGCTGCGCCAGCTCCCTGTCGATATCTGCGGCAGCATTCACGAGACCCCCCGTCCAGGGCTCCACATTTTCCCTAAAAGCATTCTGGGCGGCGGCAGCACTCTCCAGCAGCGCCTTGTCGGCCTTGATCTCCTCCTTCAAGGCCTCCTCCTGCTCCCTGGTGCCGTCCAGCGTCTTGGTCAAAGTGGTCAGCTTCAACTCAAGATCTGCGTTGGAGTCCTTGGCGGCGCTAAGCTCTTTGCCCTTCTCGGCGAGACGAACCTGCAGCTCTGAGTTGCTGTGGGCGTCCTTCTCCCGCTCACGCTTGAGCGCGGCAAGCTCTTCACCACTCGCCTTGAGATCGGCCTCCAGCTGCGCCACCTTCCTCTCCAGCTCCTTCTTGGCGGCCTCGGCAACAGCGGCAGCATCCTCTGCTTGCTTAAGGGCTCCGCCGAATTGTTGCTCACGTGCGGCAAGCTCCTCCTCGTGGCTGTCGAGGTTAACTTTCCGCTGCGCCAGCTCGCCCTCCTGCGCAGACAGCTTCTCAGCGGCAAGCCGCTGTTGCTCTTCAACTTCGGCCTTCTCGAGGAAGAAGGCCTTCTGCTCTTCGGCGAGTTGCTCCCGCTCCTCCGCCAGGGACCGGAGAGCTTCCTGGTTGAGACCCCGGAGCTCCTCCGTGCGGTTCTCGATGTCTGCTCCCGCCTTCGCAACAAGCGCCTCGCGGGATTCCAGCTTGGCTTGCCGCGCGCGGTAGAGCGACAACAGCTTCCGCAGCAGCCGCTCCTCCTCAGGCTCGCCGCTGCTGCTGCTCGGCGCGTCAACCAGCGTCAGCCCAGCGGAGGCGAGCACCTCTCCGTCGAAGCTCTCTCCCTCGACCGGCGCCCTGGAGCTTGACGCCCAGGGGAGGTTGATGAAGACGCCTTCGCCGGCCTTCAAGTAGACGCCTGGCTGTGGCTCTTCAGAGCCTGACGCTGCGGCAGTAGCGGAGGGATCGGTGGTCGGCGTAGCGCCTGGCGCTCCTGCGGCCTCGGGGCCGTCAGTGCGATCGCCAGACCCCCCGCCTGCTTCTGCGGCTGCAGCTTTGGCGGCCTCTGCGCCGGCGGGATCGTCAGCACCGGCTGCTTTTTCGGTGGCAGCGGCGTCGTCGGCGGCAACCTCGGTCTCCATCGGCTCCACAGCAGATGGGTCTGACGGCCGGAAAAGGGAGAAGAGTCAAGCAAATATCCAAGAAAAGAGAAAAAGATCAAAAGAAGAAGAACCCAAGGGAAGTTTTGAAGCGAGAGGAGTACCTGTACCGGGTTCTGCAGTCGTGGTCTCCGCCGCCGGAGGGCCGCTGGTGCTGTCCCTTGCCGGAGACCTCTCCCTTGCCGGAGGACTCTCCCTTGGCATTTCGGGGGCGGCCTCCGGGCGCTCCTGGTGAGGCTGCTCTGCTCCTGCACAAACCAACAGTCAGATGTCAGCAAAGAAAGAGTACCCATGCGCGCCCGAAAGCGGAAAGCGAACCATATACTTACGCTGGGGGCTGCTCTGGAGAACAGTTGCTGGGTCCGGCAAGGTTGTCTCGGACGCTCCCCCTGCTATCGCGGTGGGTTCGTCCTCGATGATAATCACCGGGACCTTGGCCCTCTTCGCTGCTCTCTGGGCCAGAGTCCTAAAAAGGAATAAGTTCAGAGTAAAGCAAATGAGATAAAAGACAAAACAGCAAGAATTGAAGAACTACAAGTACAACAAGAGAATCTTACTCTTCTTCTTCCTCGTCGGAGCTGAACGCGGAGAAGTCGAAGTCTGGCTCATGTCCAGCGCGAGGAGGCGGAGGAGTGGTTTCCCTTGGCCGCTTGGCGGGAACAGTGGCGGTGGTATGAGACGACCCCGCTCTGGCTACCGCCGCAGCATGAGAAGCGGCAGGAGCAGAAGCGGTGGTCCGGGTGGACCCCGCTCCAGTTGCTGCAGCAGCGTGAGGTGCTCCCGCGGCAACAGTGCTTGCCGCGGTGGAGCGTGTCGCGCGGCGCGGCGGCTGTTCACTGGCCAGCTGCCCCGCTACGTCCCCGGCCTTGCGGAGACGCCTTCTTGGTGGAGATGGAGGTTCTGCTTGCAGCGAGCTGCCTGAAGATGAGGAGGAAGAGGAGTTGATCTCCAGCGAGCTGCTCGCGTCCTCGGCGGGCTCGCTCGACTCGACGCCATGCCCGGCAAGCTCTTTCTCGCCGGTGGGCTCCCCTCGCTCGGCACGGCTTGTCGCCTCTACTGCATCTGCCTCCTCCACGGTGAATCCAAATTCGCGCGCGGCTGCGGCCACCGCCGCCTCTTCCAACCTAGTGGCGATACGTGTCATCTCCGCATCGGTGGTGTCACGGGTGAGGCTATCCTTTTCATCGGACCGGACTGGCACTTCTACCAAGCCGTCAAAGAACTCCTGCATGATGTCGTCTGCAGGCTCTTGCCAAGTTGGGACAATTCCATGCGAATCGCACAGCGGCATCATTGCACGGATGCGGTCAAGCGTGGAGTTGTTGCACAGCGGAACGACACCCCCCGGCAACCTGAACACTTCGGGATGTTGAGGGTCGTACTTGAACAGCTCCTGGAGCATCGCGTTGAGCTCCAGAACAGTGAAGTTGAAGTTGAGGCCCGGACGCAGCCTCATGATATCTGTCGCATTCTTGAATTCCCAGGCGGGTCTCCTCCATTCCTGCAAGGGGGCGATGCGGCGGCGAAGAAAATCTGCGCCAACAGCGCCTACAGTGAGCCTGGCAAGCCTGAGGCGTAGGATCCGGGTGACGGCAATCTTTAGCCTATCGTCTTTCGGGGCCACGTCACTCCAATCGCTGCCGCGTGCTACTGGGGCTTGGCACCGGGCGGTAAACGGCTGCGGGTTCTCCTCAACAATCCAGCACCAGTCTGCTCTCCATTCCTCCCACTTGCCGCAGAACTCTCCTTCCAGATAAGTGTCCTTCTTGCCGGCCCTCGAGATCCAGGCGATTCCGCCGGATAAAGGCTCTCCTCTCTCTACTCGGGGCATAAAGAAGTGGCGAAAAAGGGCTACATTGGGATGGACTCCGACAAAGTTTTCGCAGAGATGTGCGAAAACTGCCATGGTCAGAACGGCATTGGGGGTGAAATCAAGGAGGTGGAACTCGTAGGTGTTCATAATATCGCAGAAAAACTCAGAGAAAGGCGGGCAGAGCCCGCAGTAGAAGACCAAGGAGAAGAATGGATATCCATTTGGAGCAGTTTTCCAAGCGGCGGCTGGAAGTACCTTCGTGCGCGGGTGCGCTCGTGTCTCCGTCGACCAGAAGAGGTAGTAATTCTCCCTCAGCTCGCTCGCGGCGAGCTTGGGGGGGAAGATTGCCCGCTCCTTTCGCAACGCCGCAAGCCGCTGCGCCTCGGTCGACTTCACAACCTTCCCCTTGTCGGCTCTCGGAACCATGGCGGAAGTGGTGGAGGAGGTCGACGGTGTTGGTGGTGCTGGTGGCGATGGGGGGCGGGGCGCTACTCTCTTTCAGCTTTGGGAAGACGAGGGAGCGGCGGAGATTTCCGAGATTGGAGTAGCAACCGACGAATGGGCGAACTACCCCTGTTTCCCCAGCTTATAAAGAGGGAAACAGGGGTAGTTCGCCCATTCGCCGGTTGCTACTCCAAGTGCTAAGCTAACGGATGGGTCAAGTCAATCACATCATTCTCTATTGATGTGATCCCGTTCATCAAATGACAACTCTTGTCCATGGCTAGGAAACTTAACCATTTTTGGTTAACGAGCTAGTCAAGTAGAGGCATACTACTAGGGAAAACCTTACCAGTAGCGCTGGTTTTTGAGCTACCAGTAGCGCGGGCGCCAGCGCTACTGCTATGACGCTACAACTATTTTTAGCAGTAGCACTTGTTTAGGCCAGCGCTATTGGTAAGTTCAGATACTAGTAGCGCAGCACTGGAAAGCGCTACTGGTAAATGAGCGCTGTTGGAAATATTTTGGCCCGCGCAACTGCTAAAATTTATGTTTTTTTGCATTTTGGCGCTGTACATGTTTAAACAGATATATCTTTTATACAATAACAACTCATCATGAACTAGTCTGTTTAAATAGCATATTTGTTACCACTTGTCATCACCACCAAACAATGTTCGTCAATGAGACATCATATAACAAGTTGGTCACTAGTCACAATCACAACTCCTCCTCCTCCTCATCAACTCTAACACATTGTAGCACATAATAACACATTCTAGCTATGACCTACTCCTCTCATAGAACGTAATCTACCCTCTCTTAGGTAAAATATCATAAAACAAGATATGCTTTGACTCTCCATTAAGGAAAATTGACTCTCCATAATAAAGAATGGAGATCACCCTGTCTCCAAGTCTCGGCCTACGCACAATGTTGCTTCCAAGTAGCTCTCTACGATGGTCGAAACATTTTTTGAAATCATTTATTATCATGGCTTCCTCGCTTTTAGAAATCCGGTATGGACAGGAGTGATGTGGATACTGCGGCTGACCTGGCCGTGGTGGCCGTAAGCTCATAACATCAACGCGACCTCTCAACAACATCAGATGAGGCACACAATCCATCGGGATTTTTGTTCAAAAACATAGTAATAACTTTGTAGTTAGCAATGTAGTTTAGTTTTAGAAGAATTTATGCAAAACATGCACGAATGTCGTAATAGTAGAAAATCTTACCATGCTGTCTCCATTGATGTTATCGTAGTTCCATACGTGCGCTAGTGGCACGTATTGACCATAATGTGGAGGAGTTTGATAATAGCTATTGTAATTCTCAAGATCAGTCAAAAATGCGATAAGACCATCTTTCTCCTTATTAGTTAATTGTGCTTCATCATTGTAGTAGTAGGTTCTGTCTACCATTTCCCGTACCTTTTCTGAACAATGAAAATAACCTGTCAATGGAAATAAGCTATCAAATATTTTGAAATAAACAATATAAATTTCTCAATAAATATGTTTGAGAAACTCACACAACGGTAGAACTGGAAGCGTGTCAACAAGGCCCCAAATGGTCATATTCTTTTCGTAAATGTCAGGATCACCAAGATCGAAGGTGAGAAGCATACCCTCATGAAAATCATATGCCTTGCAAAGGGCTTCCCAATTCAGGAAACCAAAATTGGATGAGTTCACAGAATTGTATAGATTTACAGCAAAATCATAACCATGATGGGTCCTTAGTTGAATTATCTTTGTCTCCATGCTTTCATGATCTTCAAAACCCATCTTCACCAAGACATAGCGTCTCGCATGGCATGGGATAAGCTAGTCGAATTGTAAAATACGGAAATTACACGTTGAAGAAGCCGAGAAGTCGTGCAAATAATAACAAAAAACACTTGTCGTCGCTGCGTACCATTTCAACATCGAAGGTCTCTTGGAGCTTGATGCTGAAGCCCCGACCTTCTACCAGGTGAGGCATGTCGCACAAACTGCGCCCATCTTCGCAGTACTCGCACATAGCGAATTCCCTTTCGTCGTCAGACATTTCCTAATAGGTAATTAATAATCCATCATCGAATACATATATAGTAGTTTGTAGCAAAGATCATCATCGAACCTAGTTTGTAGCAAAGATGATCATATAATCCATCATCGAATACATATATAGTAGTTTGTAGCACAAACCGCGCTCATCTTTTGCATTCAATAAGCAAATAACTAATAGGTAATTAATAATCCATCATCGAATACATATATAGTAGTTTGTAGCAAAGATCATCATATAATATCACTAAGACATCTCGAATAATAGCTCCTCTAGGTTCAGTGGGCCGCGGTGGACACCCAAAGAGAAGGAACCATCAATGGATCATAGCTCCGGTGAGATCCCCAAAGAATCTGCCAGGTATTGGAGAACCGACTGTTCGCCAATGCAACCATCTAGCACTGGACGTGCACGTTGTCCTCCGTGATACGGTGCTGTACCACCTGCGCGGGGGACTCAAGCCTCTCCGCCGATGCAGGCCCACATGACCGCCACCAAAGAAGCTCCGGGTCGACGACGGGGTGGCTCCTCACTAAGCTGCGCTCATTAGAAGGTAGCACAACCCAGTACCACCCCCACGGAGCCCAGTCCCGGACATGGCCCCTTGGCTCAAGCAGGAGTCCTCCGCCGAGTCGACGACGAGGATGTGGGATAGGCATCGTCGACGTCGAGAACAAAATGCTTAATTATTAAAACAAAATTAATAAACACTTAGCAAAATTCGGCATGACCTTTGCTAAAAGCAGGACATATCGAGCGCCTGAAATTTGCCAAAATGTAAACGAATCGACATTTCTGGCAAAACATAGGCCACTCAGAAAAATATGGCATGTCCACAATGTGACATGTTCAAAATATGACATGTCCACTGCAAATTTCCATATAACAGGAAAAATTGATTTAACTAAAAAAATAACAAGAATTGCTTTAACTTAAAAAATACCTAGAATTCTATTAACTACACCTAAAACAACTAAAACACCTAAAATTCTGTTAACTACACCTAAAACAACTAAAACACCTAAAACTCTTTTAAATACACTTGAAACACCTAAATTCTATGAACCACACCTAATTAAAAACCTAGCTAAATTTCCGTCTTAACTTTAAAACCTAGCTAAATTTAAAAACCTAGGGTTCATACGAATTAACTAGGGTTCATACCTAATCTATCCTAGCTAGGGTTCGATCATGACCTACATTATTCTAAGAACCTACATTTTTTCAACTACATAAGATTCAAAATAACTACTCTCTAATAACAGTAACTAGGGAGGGAGGGAGGAGGAGGAAGGAGGGAGGAGTACCTCTCGATGGAGGAGGGCCAGCGCGGGGGGCAGCCGGCGCGGGAGGAGAGCCAGTGCGGGGGCCGGGGCGGCCGGCGAGGGAGGAGACTGACGTGGGGGAGGGCGGTCGGCAGGAAGGAGGGTCAGCGCAGGCGAGGGCGGCCGACGTAGGGAGGAGGGCCGGCGCGGGGGATGGCAGCGTGCGGTGGTCGACGACGGTGCGCGGGGGATTGAGGGAGGAGTGTGGAGTGTGAGTGAGCTGAGTGATGAGGCCGGGGGCGCGCGTGGGATGGAGTGGGCTTAACAGCAGCGCGGGTAATGGGCTAGCGCTACTGCTAAGCCCACTAGCTGTAGCGCCGACGTGAATCACACGCTACAGCTAAGTGGCCTGCCCTTTTGGCCCCGGCGGCCCGCTAAATAGCAGCGCGGCCCGCGCCAACCAGCGCTGCTGCTATTCGGTAGCAGTAGCGCCCGCTTTGCCCGGCGCTACTGGTAAATACCAGTAGCGTGGGTGCCAAAACAGGCGCTACTGCTAAAATTCAATGTATAAGCATTTTCCTAGTAGTGTATAATTATGAAGTGACTTCATTATCATGAGATCATTGGTGCAATAATAAATGAAAATCAAAGCTGCAAGTTCTATGTTTTTTCATACTAAACTTTTTAATATCTCTAGATTTCTATGTTGTCATATTTGTTTCATTAAGCAACCATGGTTGATCATTGCAAGTTGAAATGTTCCATACTTGTCGAGATAAAAATTATAAACTAATTAAGGGAGCAAAATAATTACTCACGTCCAACAGATTGCTTCTGGTGGAGGGCGTCTTGCATAGTCTGCATTTGAGTTGATTATCACTGGAATGTCTATATTGTTGTTCAGACTCTTTGTTCGAGATCCACATCCAATGCCAGCATCTGTGGGCACTTGAAAAATGGAATATAATCTGTTAGCAATGGACTGTAATAACCATCAGATTAGTCCTTTTAAATTCTGAAATCCAATCTGTTGTCAGACCAATACATATATTTCGTGTAAATCAAGAATAACAATATATGGATGCTAGGTTTTGAATGCTTGCCAATAATAATCATTCTACTTTGACACAAAATATGTATTTTATTGAGAAGTGTAATATTAAATATTAAGCTATTACAAATTATACCTGAAACACTGAATGCCATTTTTACAATAGGCTGATAGCCTACCCAGGAGTTGCATTTTCTTTTATCTGCAACACTGGCTACCTTCTCTTCTTTAGGCTGATCTTGAAGCTGGTGGTCATAGTTTTTAACTTTTCCTTTTCTATTGTATGTAATCATAGGAATCGTTGCACCTGTTTTTTCAAACATGATGTCTTCATGGACTGTAATATTTGGTGGAAACAACAACTATCTGTTCTAAACAAGGAAAAATATGGTTCTAGATGCTAGGAAATACCTGACTGTACTTTCTATCTCTTGTTCATATCCGCAACTCTTATCTGGTTTTGGCTTGCAATAGCGCATCGTTTCAAGGCAAATGATTGATTTTCACTCCTATTGGGAGATATAGACTTCATCTTTCGTGGAGTGCGTTTATGTCGCACAACAAGCCTTGACCAATTATGAGTAGTTGGCATACTTAATAGTGCCACCTCTTGAAAGGGAATGGTTTTCACTTCAAAATTTTCACCTACACCAAGATTAGGGAGGAGATAAGCTTAGTAATAGGGTGAAACAAGTGTTGATGTTTGTAAAATGTTCTTTTTACCTTCAATAGGTTTTGTGTCCCCATTATCCCTTTTTTGGCATTCATCGCAGCACCATTCATTTATCATTTCAAGTTCCACCACAACCAAGAAGTAACTATAAAAGGAAAAATAAAAGGGGGAAACCTTTGAGAGAGGTAAATAAAAGTTCCCCGTTCAATGAACTTTGCCTCACAACTGTAAAAGATAATTCACTTCAACACATTTTTCTCAGAGCAAAAGAAATGGATATACTAAATCTTGGATCATCTAGGAATGCTTTGAGTATTAGAGGCTGTTTTGTTATAGGTATAGCATTGCCAGAATTTGTGACACATTTTTTTGCCAAGCTACCAAAGGTTAGTTCAGCAAAATAAGAGTGACAAGTTGGTAAACCTAAGAGAATCTTGCCACATTTTTTGAGTATGTGATGTGGGGCCCAAGTGTGACAAAAAGCATCTTACCTAAGGTGAGGCTTGAACCAAACACCCTCCTAAGATGGTCAAACTTGCCTAACCTTAGGTGTGGCAATCAAAGGCTAACTTAGTAACAAACCAAACAAGCCATAAATTAATAGTTTTGGCTCTTTGTGTTGGGTTTTTATTACCAAATTCATCCAAGTATCATATAGAAAATACAATCGATTTCTCTGATCCCCTCTAGGCATTCATATATAGAAACTAAACAACATGATTAAAAGCAACACAATTTTGAGTACCTACCATAGAGATGGAAGCTAAACAGGGTTAATAAAAAGGAATACCGATGCCGATCGCCATTGCACTGGGTGCAGTTTACCAAAAGCTCTTGGTACACTCCACTACCGCATTCCTCACACACTATTGTTGGGCATGGTTGGTCCTGCTGCAAGGTAAGCAAAACTATTATCATGCAGGAAGTCGAAGCCATAACCGCACAAATCTTGCAAGAACTACAACATGAAGCAACCTCCTGGCCTGAATCGGGTTGAGATAAACAGTCGCAGACAACTAACAAACCACGCCCGAAATCAAACCCTACCATCGCGCGACCTCCCCTGCATCAGTGTTGCGGAGACCATGTGCAAAGCACCTCTTGTGCATACCCGCTTTTATCTAGTGACATGTCTCCGTCCATTACATTCGACAGAATCGTGTTGTCGCATGTTTCTGGTTTCCTTGATCCAAAATTCTAGGAACAATCTGATGCATCGCTCGTGTCATTCCCCAACTTCCGGCAAGCCACACTGGTGGCAGGCCTCGGTTATAGCATAGCTATGACAGACAATTGCGATATGAGCCGATGGGAACTAGCAGCGCAGGATAGAGGTATCCCATCGGATGCATCAGAGGAACACATGTCGCCAGATCAAAGAGGGTACACACAGGACGCTCTTTGCACACCAACTCCATGAATTTTTTTAACTTGATAATAATAGACATTTCTTTTTCTCTCCTCCTAACAGCCTTGCCCTCTCTCCCTGCCGCCATTCTCCAACCTAGCACCGCCATGAGGAGCCTGTGTCGCGCGCCGTCGGGATGTTGCGTCAAGCTAGTCGCCTCGCCTCCTCAACCTTTGCCTTCCCCTTCCTCTGCCTTTTTCACTCGCCGCATGAGGGCTTCTCTATTGCCCTCGATCGATCTCGGCGAGGGAGACAAGAATATGCAACTCGTAGGGAGGGGGTGCGATGCTCAACCATGTCCACCAGGTGATCGCAGGAGGGGTGGGCGAGGGCCACACAAGAGAGAAGAAACACGCAATTAGCTAGGTTCTTACCATTTGCGCTGGCAGCCGCGCCAAGATACTATAAATTATGTGTATGGGAGACGGCAGCAGAGGTCGTAGACAAGGAGGGAAGGAGACGAAGGAGGCTATATATATGGCAAGAAAGGAGTAGGGGGTGCAAGCATTTAGGGTTATGTAGGCCTGCCCCTGAGAGGGGAGGGGCGGCCACCCCGGGGCCCAAATTGGACGAGGGGCTCAGGTGTATAGGCTTGTCAATGCTAGGCCTGCACAGTTGTAATCTAGCGCTGAAAAACTGTAGTGCTTTTCCTGGATGGGCCATACCCAAGCAACGGACTAATGGCAGGGGAGGAGTTGGGCCTGGTGTAACTGGGCTATAGCCCCAGGTGTCAACTAGAGGGCTATATATCCATCAGAAATTTCCGTGAGATCACTAATTAATGAGAGCAAATAATAAGGGGCACCCCTTGCGGGAGCCCCGCAAGGGTTGTTTCTGGTGGGCTCAAAGCGGGCCACCTGGCGCGCTCTCGGCTACTGCCACATGTCGCGTGCTGGGCGCTCCTTTGATTTTTTAATTATTTACATGTTTTCACATTTTAGATGGTATTTTTTGGTTTTTTGGCTTTTCGATATTTGCCTAGTTTTCACTAGGTTTTTTGGGGAAAATGTTTTTGCTTGAAAAAATGCCTTTTCGCTTTCTACCACAAGAGAGACATATTTGCTTCTCATGGAGGTAAATATTTTCTTCCACGAGAGGCGCAGTTGTGCCTCCCGGAAAGTGAGAATACACCTTTTTTCTTTCTTTCGCGAGAGGAACGGATTGGATTATCATGGAAGCACATATTTGCTTCCGTGTTGTGCCTCTCGGAAAGGGAGAAAAGGCGTTCTTTTCTCTGTGAGAGGCGCGGATTTGCTTCTCATGGAGTCACAAGTTTGCTTCTGCGAGACGCACAGTTATGCCTCTCAGAAAGGAAAAAAAGTCAAAAAACAGTGCTTTTGGCTCGGTTTTGCCCTTCCGGTTTTCCTGGTATTTTTGAAAAAAATGTTTGTCGAAGCCTATTAACAAATGATCTAGTTTCAAAGATCTCAACGTTGTAACCCACAAGTATATGGAATTGCAACCGTTTTCGAGGGTAGAGTATTCAACCCAAATTTATAGATTCGACACAATGGCCCAATGAAAGGGGTTAATCATAAGTAGGAGGCTTGTTCAAGTAAGAACATCACCCAAGCACCGGTCCACCCACATATCAAATTATCAAAGTAGTGAACACAAATCAAACAAACATGATGAAAGTGACTAGATGAAATTCCCGTGTGTCCTCAAAATCGCTTAGTTTATTATAAGAGACCGTTCTGGCCTGTCCTTTGCTACAAAAAGGATTGGGCTACCTTACTGCACCTTTGTTAATATTGCTACTTGTCACTTGTTACAAATTGTCTTGCTATCAAACTACTCATTACCAATAATTTTAGTGCTTGCAGAAAACACCTTGTTGAAAACCGCTTGTCTTTTACTTCCGCTCCTCATTGGGTTCGACACTCATACTTATCGAAAGGACTATTATTGATCCCCTATACGTGTGGGTCATCAGTATTTCTCACACAAAATTCTAAGAACAAAAGTGTTTGTCAATGATACATCCATTTTGCATCATGTTTTCTTACTGTTATTTATGATGTTTTTGTCCATAATAATGCTTTTTGGAGTAATTCTAATGCCTTTTCTCTCATAATATGCAAGGTATACACAAAGAGGGAGAATTCCGGCAGCTGGAAATCTGGACCTAGAAAATCTACATCAGGCCACGTATTCTGCACAACTCCAAACAGGCTGAAACTTCACGGAGATTTTTTATCAAATATATGAGGAATATTGGAGCAAATAACTACCAGAGGGGGCCACCAGGTGGGCACTGTTGGGGAATGCAGTAATTTCGAAAAAATTCCTACACACACGCAAGATCCATGTAGGTAATGCATAGCAACGAGAGGGGAGAGTGTTGTCTACGTACCCTCGTAGACCGAAAGTGGAAGCGTTATGACAACGTGGTTGATGTAGTCGTACGTCTTCATGATCCAACTGATCCTAGAACCGAACTTACGTCACCTTCGTGATCTGCACATGTTCAGCTCGGTGACGTCCCACGAACTGTAGATCCAGCTAAGCTCGAGGGAGAGTTTCGTCAGCACGACGGCGTGATGATGGTGATGATGAATTTACCAACGTAGGGCTTTTCCTAAGCACTACAATGATATGATCGAGGTGGAAGTCTGTGGAGGGGGGCACCGCACACAGCTAAACAATCAACTTGTGTGTCTATGGAGAGCCCCCTCCCCCATATACAAAGGAGTGGAGGAGGGGGAGGGCCGACCCTCTCTGGCGCGCCCAAGGGGGCACTACTAGGAGAATGCTTATACACAGTAGCATAGTAGTAGCGTTGGAAAAGAGTAAACATCGCAGCTACTTACTAGTAGCGTTATTAATCTACAAGCGCAACTACTATGGGCATAGCAGTAGCGCTGGAAATGGAAAACGCACTACTACTAACACTGACAGACCTTTCCAGGTATGCTAGGGATACTAGTAGTTCTCATGGAAAAAAAGCGCTACTACTATTGATCTTAGCAACATCGCTTTTTCCCTTACCAGCGCTACTGATATATTCAGTCCCCTCCAAATAAGACCAAAGTTTAGTCCCACCTCGCTCCGTGAACAGAATTTTTACCACCTTAAATATGGTGCTTCTCAAACCATCACAACCACTTGGTCTTCGTTGAACTCTATGTGTAGGATCTGTGGCCGCAATAGGAATCTTCGCTGGTTCTTAAACTGGAGAAGATTCCTATTGACAATTTAGATTCTACACAAAAAGATCATTGATGACCAATGTATTTTTGAAATTTTTTACATGCTTAGCGTTAGCAGTAGCGCTTTTATACAGAGAGCGCTACTCCTATTGATTTTAGCAGTAGCGCTTTTCTTCAGAAAGCGATAATGCTACAGATTTTAGAAGTAGCGCTTTTTACGGACAAGCGCTATCACTAAGGCCCCTTATCCAAATTAACTAGCCCGCGTGTCCTCTCACTCTCTCCCTCACACTCTCTGCCGCCTCCGTCGCCTCTCTGTTGCCTTCGTCGCCCTCGCCACCGTCGTCGTCGCCGTCGTCGTCCTCCTCCTCCCTCTCCTGCTCTCTCCTCCTTCTCCCTCCTCTCTCCTCCTCCCCCTCCTGCTCTCTCCTCCTCCTCCTTCCCCTCCTCCTAGCCTTCTCCCACACCTCCTCCTCCCCCATTCTGTAAATAGGTTTTAGTTTTTGTTAAATGTAGGTTTTATTTTTTAGTAAATGTAGGTTTTTAGTATATTTTGTTTTTAGAAAATTTGAATAAGTAATTTGAAAAGAATAAGTAAATGTAGGTCTTTTGAATAGAATAGGAAATTTTTAGAAATTTTGAATAAGTAAATTTGAATAGAATAAAATAAGAAATTGAAAAAAATAAGTAAATGTAGGTCTTTTGAATAGAATAGGAAATTTTTAGAAAATTTGAGTAAGTAAATTTTAAAATAATAGGAAATTATAAGTAAATTTGAATAGATAATTTAATGTAGTTTACGGAGTTTCACTAAGTCCTAAGATGACGATAATAATGTTTTTGTTTATATTTTGTTTTTGCAGAAATCAAGGTGCCCCTGCATCATCCCCGCCGTCGTCCCCGTCACCGACCCCCTCCAACCTCAATCGAGGTTAGAGCAGCCACCCCATGTTGTTAATTTAATTTAGGTATTTTAGGCGTTTAATCTTAAAATAATGTAGTATGAACCCTAGTTATGATGAAATCATGTTCAAAATGTAGGTTTTTAATTAGGTGTAGTTAATAGAATTTAGGTGTTTTAGGTGTCACATTTGTTGTTATTTTTTAGTTAAAGCAATTATTACCGCATCGACGTCGACGATGCCTAGCTCGCATCCTCGTCCTCGACTCGGCGGAGGAGGCCTGGGCTTGGTGAGGAGCCATGTCCGGGACTGGGCTCCGCCGGGCTGGTACTGGGAGGTGTTACCTTCCGGGGGATGCAGCTTGGTGAGGAGCCAACCCGTCATTGACCCGAACCTTCTTTGGTGGCGCTCGCATGGGCCAGTGACGGTGCGGAGGCTTGAGGACCCTGTGGAGGTGGTACGTCACCGTGTCAGCGAGGAGGACGAGCACATCCGTCGCTACATGGTTGCGTTGGAGGGCAGGTTCTCCAATACTTGGGAGGTTCTTCAGCGATCTCACTGGAGCTATGATCCTGTGATGGTTCCTTCTCTTTGGGTGTCCACCGCCCGCGTCGATACCCGTCGTTTGCTACGGTTTTAGCTATATTAGTGATGTTATATGTATGATACTATTCGAGATCTATTAGAGATAATATTCAATGATGTACGGACGAAAGAGATGATTTAGTTTTGCTTATTGAATGAATGCTAATTTGAATACTAATTTATTTTAGGATTTAGATATGTGCTTGCCCATATGATGTAGGTATAAACACGTATATCTTGTGTTGCTCAAATAGCATATGTGCTTGCCCAAGTGGCCGACCATGTTTGCAGGTTACACCTCCTATAGTGGCCTATGTTTTGCTAGAGTGTTGATTAATTTTCGTTCCGGCAAATTTCAAGCACTCGATATGTCCTTTTTTAGCAAAGGTCATGCCGGATTTTTCTGTGAATTCTGGCATGACTTGAGCTAGAATATCTAGGAAATATTGAGTGGCCTGGATTTTCTCGAAAAATTATTAAACGACATTTCGGGTTGACTTTAAGTCTGTCGAGGCTCCATCGCCGAAGGTCAAAAAATCAGAGAGGGAGTGTATCCACCATATATGAGAGAGGACGAAGAAGCCCGACTGTTGTCGTGGGGGTCATTTTTTCTTCTTCTCCTTGTGCTAGACCTTTGTTATGCACTAGGGGAAGGAGGAATAACGACCATCACTGACGGTCGAAAAATCTATGAGGGAGTGTATCCACCATATATGAGAGAGGACGAAGAATCCCGACTGTTGTCGTGGGGGTCATTTCTCCTTCTTTTCCTTGTTCTAGACCTTTGTTATGCACTAGGGGAAGGAGGAGTAATGACCATCACCGACGGTCTCAAATGTCAAAGAGGAATCAGTGAGGGAGAGTCTCCACCATATAGACTCGGCAGACCGATAGTCAACCCGTGATGAATAATAATGATCTAATTTAATTTTTATAGTACATATATTGAATTGTACAAGTTTAATATTTGAATTATGAATGTAGGAAATGTCGTCATCGGACGATGAAAGTCTCCCGGGGGAGTGCAGCTGGTGCAACGACGACCGAGGTCTATGCGACAGGCCTCACCTGGACGAAGATCGGCGCTTCAGCATTAAGCTCCAAGAGACCTTCGATGTTGAAACGGTATGCAATGACGAAAAGTGTTTTTTTGTAATTAAGCATGACTTCAACTATTTCAGCGTATAATTTTCATCTTTTACAATTTGAGTAGCTTATCCCATGCCATGCAAGACTCTATGTCTTGGAGAGGATTGGTTTTGAAGACCATGAAAATTCCGAAACAAAGAAAATTCACCTAAGGACTCATCATGATGTGGATTTTGAAGTAAATCTGTATAATTCTGAGAGCGTAACCCATTTTGGTTGCAAAAATTTGGAAGCACTTTGCAAGATGTATGGTTTTTATGACGGTATGCTTGTCACCATGGATCTTGGTGATCCGGACATCGACCAAGACAATATGGACATTTGGGTCCTTGTTGATACGTTTCCAATTCTATCGCTATGTGAGTTTCTCAAACATAGTTATTAACTAATTTATATTGTTCATTTCAAAATAGTTGATAGCTTATTTTCATTGTTCAAACAATGTGCGGAACATGGTAGACAGAACCTACTACACCGATGGCTATGAGTTAACTTATCAGGAGAAAAATCATCTGGTCGCATTTTGTACTGATCTTGAGAATTACAATATCTATTATAAAACTCCTCCACATTATGGTCAATACATGCCACTAGTGCACGTGTTGAACTAGGTAACATCCATGGAGATTCGATGGTAAGATTTTTTAGTATTACGACATCCGTGCATCTTTTGCGTAAATTCTTTTAAAACTTAACTACATTGCTAACCACGAAGTTATTACTATGTTTTTTAATAGAAAACCCCCAATCATTGTGTGCCTCATCTGATGTATCAGAATGGTCGCCTTGATGTTTGAACATACGGCCAGGTCATCGTGCGAATCTCACTTGTCCATATTGGATTTCTAAAAGAAGTGGAGACATGAAAATCAAAGAATGGAAAAAATGTATGGACAGTCGTAAGGAGGTACTTGGAAGCAACATTGTGTGAAAGGCAAGAATTAAAGACAAGATAATCTCCATTCTCCATAATGGAGAGTCAGGGCCTATCTTGTTTTATGCTATTTTACCTAAGAGAAGGTAGTAGGTCCTAGTTAATAATACTCATGATCATGTGCTAAGAACAACTAATTAGGATTGGTTAGATGACTATGATGATGATGTGGTATCAAGTAGAAGTTGTATGATCGATGATGATGAGTATGACTTGTTATTATGATACCAATGACGAGTTATTTATTATTATGATCGATGATGCATGATGCTAAGTTGTTATATGAGCATGATTACTTATTATATATAACAGTGGGTGAAATGAACCTGGATTAGATTCAAGTGAAGCCAACATGTGGTGCACATCAAAAGTACTACTAATCCAAACTAGATCAAGTTTGGGTTAGAGTAGTAGTTTCGACATGCACCACATGTTGCCTCCACTTGAATCTACTCCATGTTCATTTCACCCACTGTTATATATAATAAGTAATCATGCTCATAAAATCATATGATGAAAGTACTGTATATAAAACCACACAAAGAAAATAAGCTGTATTTTAAAAATTACAGGAAAATTTAGCAGCAATGCTTTTTAGAACAAGCGCTCCTGCTACTTACAAGTAGCAGTAGCGCTATCCAAAGGAAAGCGCTACTGCTAACTAGGTATAGCAGTAGTGCTCCCTTTCCAGCGCTACTGCTACTAGTTAGCTGTAGGGCCTTAGTGGTAGCGCTGGACCCAGCGCTACTGCTTTGCATATTTCAAGCGCTACTACTAGGATTTTCCCTAGTAGTGGGGGAGTCCTACTCCCGGTGGGAGTAGGATTCCCCCTTTCCCTTGTTAGAGTAGGAGAGAAGGAAGGGGGAGAGAGAGGGAAGGAAGGGGGGGCGCCCTCCACCCAATTCGGATTGGGCTAGGGGGCGCGCCCTCCACCTTGGCCTTTCCCTCCTCTCTTCCACTAAGTCCCATATACTCTCCGGGGGGTTCCGGTAACCCCCCGGTACTCCGGTAAATGCCCGAACTCACCCGGAACCATTTTGATGTCCAAACATAGCGTTCCAATATATCGATCTTTATGTCTCGACCATTTCGAGACTCCTCATCATGTCCGTGATCATATCCGGGACTCCGAACTACCTTTGGTACATCAAAACACATAAACTCATAATACCGATTGTCACCGAATGTTAAGCGTGCGGATCCTACGGGTTCGAGAACTATGTAGACATGACCGAGACTCATCTCCGGTCAATAACCAATAGCGGAACCTGGATGCTCATATTGGTTCCTACATATTCTACGGAGATCTTTATTGGTCAAACCGCATAACAACATACGTTGTTCCCTTTGTCATCGGTATGTTACTTGCCCGAGATTCGATCGTTGGTATCTCAATACCTAGTTCAATCTCGTTACCGGCAAGTCTCTTTACTCGTTCCATAATGCAACATCCCGTAACTAACTCATTAGTCACATTACTTGCAAGGCTTACAGTGATGTGCATTACCGAGAGGGCCCAGAGATACCTCTCCGATACACGGAGTGACAAATCCTAATCTCGATCTATGCCAACTCAACAAACACCATCGGAGACACCTGTAGAGCATCTTTATAGTCACCCAGTTATGTTGTGAAATTTGATAGAACACTAAGTGTTCCTCCGGTATTCGGGAATTGCATAATCTCAAAGTCATAGGAGCGTGTATAAGTTATGGAGAAAGCAATAGCAGTAAACTAAATGATCAAAGTGCTAAGCTAACGGATGGGTCAAGTCAATCACATCATTCTCTAATGATGTGATCCTATTCATCAAATGACAACTATTGTCCATGGCTAGGAAACTTAACCATCTTCGATTAACGAGCTAGTCAAGTAGAGGCATACTAGTGACACTCTGTTTGTCTATGTATTCACACATGTACTAAGTTTCCGATTAATACAATTCTAGCATGAATAATAAACATTTATCATGATATAAGGAAATATAAATAACAACTTTATTATTGCCTCTAGGGCACATTTCCTTCATTCTCCCACTTGCACTAGAGTAAATAATCTAGTTCACATCGCCATGTGATCATCACCAATAGTTCACATCTTTATGTGATTAGTTCACATCTCCATGTGACTAATACCCAAAGGGTTTACTAGAGTCAATAATCTAGTTCACATCGCTATGTGATTAACACCCAAAGAGTGATCATGTTTTGCTTGTGAGAGAAGTTTAGTCTACGGATCTGCAACATTCAGATCCGTATGTATTTTGCAAATTTCTATGTCTACTAACTTCGGTACATCAAAACTCATAAACTCATAATATAACTGTCATAGAAACCTTAAGCGTGCGGACCCTATGGGTTCGAGAACAATGTAGACATGACCGAGACACGTCTCTGGTCAATAACCAATAGCGGAACCTGGATGCTCATATTGGCTCCTAGATATTCTACGAAGATCTTTATTGGTCAGACCGCATAACAACATACGTTGTTCCCTTTGTCATCGGTATGTTACTTGCCCGAGATTCAATCATTGGTATCTCAATACCTAGTTCAATCTCGTTACCGGCAAGTCTCTTTACTCGTTCCGTAATACATCATCTCGCAACTAACTTATTAGTCGCAATGCTTGCAAGGCTTATGTCATGTGTATTACCGAGAGGGCCCAGAGATACCTCTCCGACAATCGGAGTGACAAATCCTAATCTCGAAATACGCCAACCCAACATGTACCTTTGAAGACACCTGTAGAGCACCTTTATAATCACCAATTTACGTTGTGACGTTTGGTAGCACACAAAGTGTTCCTCCGGCAAACGGGAGTTGCATAATCTCATAGTCATAGGAACATGTATAAGTCATGAAGAAAGCAATAGCAACATACTAAACGATCGGGTGCTAAGCTAATGGAATGGGTCATGTCAATCAGATCATTCACCTAATGACGTGATCCCATTAATCAAATAACAACTCTTTGTTCATGGTTAGGAAACATAATCATCTTTGATTAACGAGCTAGTCAAGTAGAGGCATACTAGTGACACTCTGTTTGTCTATGTATTCACACATGTACTAAGTTTCCGGTTAATAAAATTCTAGCATGAATAATAAACATTTATCATGATATAAGGAAATATAAATAACAAATTTATTATTGTCTATAGGGCACATTTCCTTCATTCTCCCACTTGCACTAGAGTCAATAATCTAGTTCACATCGCCATGTGATCATCACCAATAGTTCACATCTTTATGTGATTAGTTCACATCTCCATGTGACTAATACCCAAAGGGTTTACTAGAGTTAATAATCTAGTTCACATTGCTATGTGATTAACACCCAAAGAGTGATCATGTTTTGCTTGTGAGAGAAGTTTAGTCTACGGGTCTGCAACATTCAGATCCATATGTATTTTGCAAATTTCTATGTCTACAATACTCTGCATGGAGCTATTCTAGCTAATTGCTCCCACTTTCAATATGTATCTAGATCGAGACTCAGAGTCATCTAGATCGGTGTTAAAAGGTTGCATCGACGTAACTCTTTACGACGAACTCTTTTATCACCTCCATAATGGAGAAATATTTCCTTAGTCCTCTAAGGATAATTTTGACCGCTGTCTTGTGATCTACTGCTAGATCACTATTGTACTCCCTTGCCAAAATCATGCTAAGGTATACAATAGGACTGGTACACAGCATAGCATACTTTATAGAACCTATGACTAAGGCATAGGGAATGACTTTTCATTCTCTTTCTATTTTATGCCATGGTCGGGTTTTGAGTCTTTACTCAATTTCACGCCTTGCAACACAGGCAAGAACTCCTTCTTTGACTGTTCCATTTTGAGCTACATCAAAATCTTGTCAAGGTATGTACTCATTGAAAAAAATCTTATCAAGCGTCTTGATGTTTCTCTATAGATCTTGATGCTCAATGTGTAAGCATCTTCACCGAGGTCTTTCTTTGGAAAAACTCCTTTCAAACACTCCTTTAATATTTCTAGAAAATTCTACATCATTTCCGTTCAACAATATGTCATTCACATATACTTATCAGAAAGGCTGTAGTGCTCCCACTCACTTTCTTGTAAATATAGGCTCCGCAAGTCTGTATAAAATTATATGCTTGATCAACTTATCAAAGCGTATATTCCAACTCCGAGATGCTTGCACCAGTCCATAAATGGATCGTTGGAGCTTGCACACTTTTGTTAGCATCTTTAGGATTGACAAAACCTTCTGGTTGCATCATATACAACTCTTCTTTAATAAATCCATTAAGGAATGTAGTTCTGATATCCATTTGCCAGATTTCATAAAATGCATCGTAGTCAACACCTTGAACTTGTCAAAAACCTTTTGCGACAATTCAAGCTTTGTAGATAGTAACACTACTATCAGCGTCCGTCTTCCTCTTGAAGATCCATTTATTCTGAATGGCTCACCAATCATTGGGCAAGTCAATCAAAGTACATACTTTGTTCTCATACATGGATCCCATCTCAGATTTCATGGCCTTAAGCCATTTTGTGGAACCTGGGCTCATCATCGCTTCCTCATAGTTCGTAGGTTCGTCATGGTCAAGTAACATGACCTCCAGAACAAGATTACCGTACCACTCTGGTGCGGATCTTACTTTAGTTGACCTACGATGTTTGGTAGTAACTTGATCTGAAGTTTAATGATCATCGTCATTAACTTCCTCACTGATTGGTGTAGGCATCACTGGAACTGATTTCAGTGATGAGCTACTTTCCAATTAGAGAGAACGTACAATTGCCTTATCAGGTTCTACTTTCCTCCCACTCTATTCTTTCGAGAGAAACTCCTTCTCTAGAAAGGATCCACTTTTAGCAACAAAGATCTTGCCTTCGGATCTGTGATAGAAGGTGTACCCAATAGTTTTTTTGGGTATTCTATGAAGACACATTTCTTTGATTTGGGTTCGAGCTTATCAGGTTGAAACTTTTTCACATAAGCGTCGCAACCCCAAACTTTAAGAAACGACAGCTTAGGTTTCTAGCCAAACCACAGTTCATATGGTGTCGTCTCAACGGATTTAGATGGTGCCCTATTTAATGTGAATGCAGCTGTCTCTAATGCATAATCCCAAAACGATAGTGGTAATTCGGAAAGACACATCATAGATGGCACCATATCTAATAAAGTACGGTTATGACATTCGGACACACCATTACATTGTGGTGTTCCAGGTGACGTGAGTTGCGAAACTATTCCACATTAAAATGAAGACCAAACTCGTAACTCGAATATTTGTTTCTGTGATCAGATCATAGAAACTTTATTTTCTTGTTACGACGATTTTCCAATTCACTTTGAAATTCTTTGAACTTTTCAAATGTTTTAGAAATATGTTTCATCAAGTAGATATACCCATATCTGCTCAAATCATCTGTGAATGTCAGAAAATAACGATACCTGCCGTGAGCCTCAACACTTATTGGACCGCACACATCAGTATGTATTATTTCCAACAAGTCTGTTGCTCACTCCATTGTTCCGAAGAACGGAGTCTTAGTCATCTTTCCCATGAGGCATGGTTCGCAAGCATCAAGTGATTCATAATCAAGTGATTCCAAAAATCCATCAACATGGAGTTTCTTCATGCGCTTTACACCAATATGACCTAAAGGGCAGTGCCACCTATAAGTTGCACTATCATTATTAACATTGCATCTTTTGGCTTCAATATTATGAATATGTGCATCACTATGATCGAGATTCATTAAACCATTTATATTGAGTGTATGACCATAGAAGGTTTTATTCATGTAAATAGAACAACAATTATTCTTTGACTTACATGAATAATCGTATTGCAATAAACATGACCCAATCATATTTATGCTCAACACAAACACCAAATAACATTTATTTTAGGTTCAACACTAATCCCGAAGGTAAAGGGAGTGTGCAATGGTGATCTTATTAACCTTGGAATCACTTACAACTCACATAATCACCTTGCCCTTAACTAGTCCCTGTTTATTTCGCAACTCCCATTTAGAGTTACTACTCTTAGCAACTGAACCAGTATCAAATACCGAGGGGTTGCTATAAACACTAGTAAAGTACACATCAATAACATGTATATCAAATATACCTTTGTTCACTTTGTCATCCTTCTTATCCGCCAAGTATCTAGGGCAGTTCCACTTCTAGTGACCATTTCCTTTGCAGTAGAAGCACCCAGTTTCAGACTTGGGTCTAGATTTGGGCTTCTTCATGGGAGTGGCAACTTGCTTTCCATTCTTATTGAAGTTCCCTTTCTTTCCCTTGCCCTTTTACTTGAAACTAGTGGTCTTGTCAACCATCAAAACTTGATGCTTTTCTTGATTTCTACCTTCGCTGATTTCAGCATCGCGAAGAGCTCGGGAATCGTTTTCGTCATCCCTTACATGTTATAGTTCATCACGAAGTTCTAGTAATTTGGTGATAGTGACTAGAGAACTCTGTCAATCACTATCTTATCTGTAAGATTAACTCCCACTTGATTCAAGCGATCGTAGTACTCAGACATTCTGAGCACATGCTCACTGGTTGAGCTATTCTCCTCCATCTTGTAGGCAAAATACTTGTCAGAGGTCTCATACCTCTCGACTCAGGCATGAGTCTGAAATACAAATTTCAGCTCTTGGAACATCTTATATTCTCTGTGGCGTTCAAAACGTTTTTGAAGTCCGGTTCTATGCCGTAAAGCATGGTGCACTAAACTATCAAGTAGTCATCATACCGAGCTTTGCCAAACGTTCATAGCGTCTGCATCTTCTCCAGCAATAGGTCCGTCACCTAGCGGTGCATCAAGGACATCATTCTTTTGTGCAGCAATGAGGATAATGCTCAGATCACGGACCTAGTTTGCATCATTGCTACTATCATCTTTCAATATAGTTTTTCTCCAGGATCATATCAAAAATAAACGGGGAGCTACATCGCGAGCTATTGATCTACAACATAGATATGCTAAATACTATCAGGTACTAAGTTCTTGGTGAATTAAAGTTCAATTAATCAAATTACTTAAGAACTCCCACTTAGATAGACATCCCTCTAATCATCTAAGTGATCACGTGATCCATATCAACTAAACCATGTCCAATCATCACGTGAGATGGAGTAGTTTTCAATGGTGAACATCACTATGTTGATCATATCTACTATATGATTCACGCTCGACCTTTCGATCTCAGTGTTCCGAGGCCATATCTGCATATGCTAGGCTCGTCAAGTTTAACCTGACTATTCCATGTGTGCAAAACTAGCTTGCACCCATTGTATGTGAACGTAGAGCTTATCACACCCGATCATCACGTGGTGTCTCGGCACGACGACTGTAGCAACGGTGCATACTCAGGGAGAACACTTATACCTTGAAGTTTAGTGAGAGATCATCTTATAATGCTACCGCTGAACTAAGAAAAATAAGATGCATAAAGGATAAACATCACATGCAATCAATATAAGTGATATGATATGGCCATCACCATCTTGGGCCTTTGATCTCCATCTCCGAAGCACCGTGATGATCACCATCGTCACCGGCTTGACACCTTGATCTCCATCGAAGCATCATTGTCGTCTCACCAACTATTTCTTCTACGACTATCGCTACTACTTAGTGATAAAGTAAAGCAATTACATGGTGATTTCATTTCATACTATAAAGCGACAACCATATGGCTCCTGCCAGTTGCCGATAACTTTGTTACAAAACATGATCATCTCATACAATAAAATTTAGCATCATGTCTTGCCCATATCACATCACAACATGTCCTGCAAAAAAAGTTAGACGTCCTCTACTTTGTTGTTGCAAGTTTTACGTGGCTGCTACGGGCTGACCAAGAACCGTTCGTACCTACGCATCAAAAACCACAACGTGGTATAGTGATTGCTTTTTGATCTTCAGAAAGAACCTTGTTCATTGAATCCAATTCAACTAAAGTTGGAGAAATTGACACCCACTAGCCACCTATGTGCGAAGCACATCGGTAGAACCAGTCTCGTGTAAGCGTACGCGTAATGTCGTTTTGAGCCGCTTCATCCAACAATACCATTGAATCAAGAATCAACTAGTGACGGCAAGCAATATGTATATACCCACGCCCAAAACTCCTTTGTGTTCTAGTCGTGCATATAACATCTTCGCATAGACCTGGCTCAGATGCCACTGCTGGGGAACACAGTAATTTCAAAAAAATCCTACGCAAAAGCAAGATCTATCTAGGTGATGCATAGCAACGAGACGGGAGAGTGTTGTCTACGTACCCTCGTAGACCGAAAGTGGAAGTGTTATGACAACACGGTTGATGTAGTCGTACGTCTTCACGATCCGACCGATCCTAGCACCGAAGGTACGACACCTCCGCGATCTGCACACGTTCAGCTCGGTGATGTCCCACGAACTCTAGATCCAGCCGAGGTCGAGGGAGAGTTTCATCAGCACGACGGTGTGATAACGGTGATGATGAAGTTACCGACGCAGGGCTTCGCCTAAGCACTGCAACGATATCAGTGAGGTGGAAATCTGTGGAGGGGGGCACCGCAAACGGCTAAACAATCAACTTGTGTGTCTATGGAGTGCTCCCCTCCCCTGTATATAAAGGAGTGGAGGAGGGGGAGGGCCGGCCCTCTATGGCGCGCACAAGGGGGGAGTCCTACTCTCGGTGGGAGTAGGATTCCCCCTTTCCCTTGTTGGAGTAGGAGAGAAGGAAGGGGGAGAGAGAGAGGGAAGGAGGGGGATCCCTCCACCTCGGCCTTTCCCTCCTCTCTTCCAGTATGGCCCAATAAGGCCCATATACTCCCTAGGGGGGGTCCGGTAACCCCCTGGTACTCCGGTAAATGCCCGAACTCACCCGAAACCATTCTGATGTCCAAACATAGCCTTCCAATATATCGATCTTTATGTCTCGACCATTCCGAGACTCCTCGTCATGTCCGTGATCATATCCGGGACTCCGAACTACCTTCGGTACATCAAAACACATAAACTCATAATACCGATCGTTAAGCGTGTGGACCCTATGGGTTCGAGAACTATGTAGACATGACCGAGACTCATCTCCGGTCAATAACCAATAGAGGTACCTGGATGCTCATATTGGTTCCTACATATTCTACGCAGATCTTTATCGGTCAAACCGCATAACAACATACATTGTTCCCTTTGTCATCGGTATGTCACTTGCCCGAGATTCAATCGTCGGTATCTCAATACCTAGTTCAATCTCGTTATCGGCTAGTCTCTTTACTCGTTCCGTAATGCAACATCCCGTAACTAACTAATTAGTCACATTGCTTGCAAGGCTTATAGTGATGTGCATTACCGAGAGGGCCTAGAGATACCTCTCTGATACACGGAGTGACAAATCCTAATCTCGATCTATGCCAACTCAACAAACACCATCGGAGACACCTATAGAGCATCTTTATAGTCACCCAGTTACGTTGTGACGTTTGATAGCACACTAAGTAAATCCTAATCTGGTATTCGGGAGTTGCATAATCTCATAGTCATAAGAACATGTATAAGTTATGGAGAAAGCAATAGCGGTAAACTAAATGATCTAAGTGCTAAGCTAATGGATGGGTCAACTCAATCACATCATTCTATATTGATGTGATCCCATTCATCAAATGAAAACTCTTGTCCATGGCTAGGAAACATAACCATCTTTGATTAACGAGCTAGTCAAGTAGAGGCATACTAGTGACACTCTATTTGTCTATGTATTCACACATGTACTAATTTCCGGTTAATACAATTCTAGCATGAATAATAAACATTTATCATTATATATGGAAATATAAATAACAACTTTATTATTGCCTCTAGGGCATATTTCATTCAGGCACAACTCACCTGGGCGCGCCAGGGAGCCAAGGCGTGCCCTGGGTGGTTGTGCTCACCCAGGCCCACCTCCGTTGTCCATCTTCTGGTATACAAGTCATTTTGACCTAGAAAAAATAAGTAGAGGACTTTTCGGACGGAGCGCCACCGTCTCGAGGCAGAACTTGGGCAGGAGCACTTTTGCTCTTCGACGAAGCGATTCCGCCAGGGGAACTTCCCTCCTGGAGGGGGAAATCATAGTCATCATCATCACCAACAAATCTCCCATCTTGGGGAGGGCAATCTCCATCAACATCTTCAACAACACCATCTCCTCTCAAACCCTAGTTCATCTCTTGTGTTCAATCTTGTGACCGGAACTATAGATTGGTGCTTGTGGGTGACTAGTAGTGTTGATTACATCTTGTAGTTGATTACTATATGGTTTATTTGGTGGAAGATTATATGTTTAGATCCAATATGCTATTTGATACCCCTCTGATCTTGAGCGTGATTATAATTTGTGAGTAGTTACTTTTGTTCTTGAGGTCACGGGAGAAATCATGTTGCAAGTAATCATGTGAACTTGATATGTGTTTGATATTTTGATAGTATGTATGTTGTGATTCCCTTAGTGGTGTCATGTGAACGTCGACTACATGACACTTCACCATATTTGGGCCTAAGGGAATGTATTGTTGAGTAGCAATTAGATGATGGGTTCCGAGAGTGACAGAAGCTTAAACCCCACTTTATGCGCTATTCTGTAAGGGACCGATTGGATCCAAAAGTTTAATGCTATGGTTAGAATTTATTCTTAATACTTTCCTCGTAGTTGCGGATGCTTGCGGGAGGGTTAATCGTAAGTAGGAGCTTTGTTCAAGTAAGAACAACACCTAAGCACCGGTCCACCCACATATCAAATTATCAAAGTACCGAACACAAATCGAACCAACATGACGAAATTCACTAGATGAAAATCCTGTGTACCCTCAAGAACGCTTTGATTATCATAAGAGACTGTTTTGGCCTGTCCTTTGCCTAAAAAGGATTGGGCTACCTTGATGCAGTTTTGTTACTACTATCGTTACTTGCTCGTTACAAATTATCTTGCTATCAAACTACTCTGTTACTTACAATTTCAGCACTTGCAGACATTACCTTGCTAAAAACCACTTATCATTTCCTTCTGCTCCTCGTTGGGTTCGACACTCTTACTTATCGAAAGGAGATGCAATTGATCCCCTATACTTGTGGGTCATCAAGGCTATTTTCTGGCGCCGTTGCCGGGAAGTGAAGCGCCTTTGGTAAGTGGAATTTGGTAAGGAAACATTTATATGGTGTGCTGAAATTTATTGTCACTTGTTACTATGGAAAACAATCCTTTGAGGGGTTTGTTCGGGGTATCTTCACCTTGACTGGAACCACAATTAGCTACCCCTCAACCTACTACTCCTACTGAAAATATTGAATATGAAATTCCTTCGGGTATGATAGAACAACTGCTAGCTAATCCTTATGCCGGAGATGGAACTGCACATCCTAATATGCACTTGATATATGTAGAACAAATTTGTGGATTGTTCATGCTTGCAGGTTTACCCGGAGATGAAGTTATGAAAAAGGCTTTCCCTTTATCTTTGAAGGGGAAAGCATTGGCATGGTATAGGCTATGCGATGATATTGGATCTTGGAATTGGAATCGTTTGAAATTGGAGTTCCATCAAAAAAATTATCCCATGCATCTAGTTCATCATGGTCGTAATTATATATATAATTTTTAGCCTCGTGAAGGAGAAAGTATCTCTCTAGCTTGGGGGAGGCTTAAGTCAATGTTCCATTCATGCCCCAATCATGAGCTGTCAAGAGAAATTATTATCCAAAACTTTTATGCTCAACTTTCTCGTAATGATCAAACCATGCTTGGTACTTCTTGTGCTGGTTCTTTTATGAAGAAGAGTATTGAATTCTGGTGGGATCTTTTGGAAAGAATTAAACGCAACACTGATGATTGGGAACTCGACGAAGCTAAAGAGTCAGGTATTAAACTTATGTATGATTGTGTTAAATCTTTTATGGATACCGATGCTTTTCAAGAGTTTAGCACTAAATATGGACTTGACTCTGAGATAGTAGCCTCCTTTTGTGAATCATTTTCTACTCATGTTGATCTCCCTAAAGAGAAGTGGTTTAAATATCACCCACCTATTAAATAAGAATTTAAAGAACCAGTACCAGTTTAAGAAGAAACTATATTTTACAATGTTGATCCCGTTGTTCCTTCTGCTTATATTGAGAAACCACCTTTCCCTGTTAGGATAAAGGAACATGCTAAAGTTTCAACTATGGTCAACAAAAACTATATTAGAACACCTAAACCTGATGAACAAATCAAAGTAGAACCTAGTATTGCTATGGTTAAAGATCTCTTGGAAGAATATATGGATGGGCATGTTATTTACTTTTGTGAGCTGCTAGAATTGCCAAACTTGATAAAAAGGATAAACATAGACCTGTTGTTGGCATGCCCATTGTCTCAGTTAAAAAAGGAGATCACTATTACCATGGTTTATGTGACATAGGTGCTAGTGTGAGTGCTATTCCTTACTCTTTATATCAAGAAATTATGAATGACATAGCACCTACAGAGATAGAAGACATATATGTTACTATTAAACTTGCTAATAGAGACACTATATCACCAATTGGGATTGTTAGAGATGTTGAAGTCTTGTGTAGGAAAATAAAATACCCTACTAATTCTCTTGTTCTTGGTTCCCCACAAGATGAATTTTGACCCATTATCTTTGGTTGACCTTTCTTGAATAGCGTTAATGCTAAAATTGACTGTGAGAAGCAAACTGTCGGTGTTAGTTTTGGTGATGAGTCTCATGAGTTTAAATTTTCCAAGTTTAGTAGAAAGCTTCATCAAAAATAATTGCCCAGTAAAGATGAATTAATTGGTCTTGCTTCTATTGATGTGCCTCCTACTGATCCACTAGAAGAATATTTGCTAGACCATGAAAATAATTTACATATGCATGAAAGAAATGAAGTAGATAAGATTTTCTTTGAACAACGTCCTCTTCTTAAACACAATTTGCCTATTTAAACTCTAGGAGGTCCTCCTCCACCCGAAGGTGATCCTGTGTTCAAATTAAAACAATTGCAGACACTTTGAAATATGCTTATCTTGATGAAAAGAAGATATATCCTGTTATTATTAGTGCTAACCTTTCAGAACATGAAGAAGAAAGATTATTGAAAGTTCTAAGGAAGCACCAAGCTGCTATTGGATATACTCTTGATGATTTAAAGGGCATTAGTCCCACTCTATGTCAACACAAAATTAATATGGAACTTGATGCTAAACCCGTGGTTGATCACCAATGTCGGTTAAATCCAAAAATGAAGGAAGTGGTAAGAACAAAAAATCTTAAAACTTCTGGAAGCAGGTATAATCTATCCTATAGCTGATAGTAGATGGGTGAGTCCTGTTCATTGTGTCCCTAAGAAAGGAGGTATTATTGTTGTTCCTAATGATAAGAATGAACTTATTCCACAAAGAATTGTTACACGCTATAGAATGGTAATTGATTTTAGAAAATTAAACAAAGCAACTAGAAAAGATCGTTACCCTCTGCCTTTTATTGATGAAATGCTTGAAAGATTGTCTAAGCACACACATTTTTTGCTTCCTTGATGGATATTCTGGTTTTTCACAAACACCTGTTTCTCAACCTGATCAAGAAAAGACCACTTTTACTTGTCCCTTTGGAACCTATGCTTATAGACGTATGCCTTTCGGTTTATGTAATGCACCTGCTACCTTTCAAAGATGTATGACTGCTATATTCTCTGACTTTTGTGAAAAGATTGTTCAGGTTTCCATGGATGACTTCTCTGTTTATGGGAAGTCTGTCGATGATTGTTTAAGCAATCTTGATCAAGTTTTGCAGAGATGTGAACAAACAAATCTTGTCTTGAATTGGGAGAAGTGCCACTTTATGGTTAATGAAGGCATTGTCTTGGATCATAAATTTTTTGAAAGAGGTATTGAAGTGGACAAAGCTAAGGTTGATGCAATTGAGAAAATGCCATGTCCTAAAGATATAAAAGGTATTCATAGTTTCTTAGTTCATGCTGGTTTTTATAGGAGATTTATCAAAGACTTTTATAAAATTTCTAGGCCTCTTACGAATCTTTTGCAAAAGGATATTCCTTTTGTTTTTTATGATGATTTCTTAGAAGCCTTTGAAACACTTAAGAAATCCTTAATTTATGCACCTATTGTTCAACCACCTGATTGGAACTTGCCTTTTGAAATTATGTGTGATGCTAGTGATTATGTTGTTGGTGCTGTTCTAGAACAAAGAGTTAATAAGAAATTGAATGTTATTCATTATGCTAGTAAAACTCTAGACAGTGCTCAACAAAACTATGCTACTACTGAAAAAGAATTCTTAGCAGTGGTGTTTGCTTGTGATAAATTTAGACCTTATATTGTTGATTCCAAAGTAATTGTTCACACCGATCATGCTGCTATTAAATATCTTATGGAAAAGAAAGATGCTAAACCTAGACTTATTCGATGGGTTCTCTTGTCACAAGAATTTGATCTACATATCATTGATAGAAAAGGAGCTGAGAACCCCGTAGCTGATAATTTATCTAGGCTTGAAAATGTGCTTGATGACCCACTACCTATTGATGATAGTTTTCCTGATGAGAAGTTAGCTGCAATAAATGTTGCTCATAGTACTCCTTGGTATGCTGACTATGCTAATTACATTGTTGCTAAATATTTACCACCTAGCTTTACATATCAACAATAGAAAAAATTCTTCTATGATTTAAGGAATTACTTTTGGGATGACCCGCATCTTTATAAAGGAGTAGATGGTATTATTAGACGTTGTGTATCTGAGCATGAACATGGACAAATCCTACGGAAATGTCACTCCAAAGCTTATGGAGGACATCATGCCAGACATAGAACTGCTGACAAGGTATTGCAATCTGGATTTTATTGGCCTACTCTATTGAAGGATGCCTGTAAGTTCGTCTTATCTTGTGATGAATGTCAAAGAATAGGTAATATCGGTAAGCATCAAGAAATGCCTATGAATTATTCACTTGTTGTTGAAGCATTTGATGTTTGGGGATTTGATTACATTGGACCTTTTCCTTCCTCTAATGGGTATACACATATTTTGGTTGATGTTGATTATGTTACTAAATGGGTATAAGCTATTTCAACCGGTAGTGATGATCACAACACCTCTATTAAAATTCTTAAGGAAATTATTTTCCCAAGGTTTGGAGTCCATAGATATTTAATGACTAATGGTGGTTCATACTTTATTCATGGTGCTTTCCGTAAAATGCTTGCCAAGTATGATGTTAACCATAGAATTGCATCACCTTATCATCCTCAGTCTAGTGGTCAAGTTGAACTTAGCAATAGGGAAATAAAATTAATTTTGCAAAAGACTGTCAACAGGTCCAGGAAGAATTGGTCTAAGAAATTAGATGATGCACTTTGGTCTTATAGAACAACATATAAAAATCCCATGGGTATGTCTCCTTATAAAATGGTTTATGGAAAAGCCTGTCATTTGCCTCGTGAGTTAGAACATAAAGCATATTGGGCAATAAAAGAGCTCAACTATGATTTCAAACTTGCTGGTGAAAAGAGGTTATTTGATATTAGCTCATTAGATGAATGGAGAACCCAAGCTTATGAACATGCAAAATTGTTTAAAGAAAAAGTTAAAAGATGGCATGACAAAAGAATCCAAAAGCGTGAGTTTAAAGTCGGAGAATATGTTCTTTTGTACAACTCTCGTTTTAGATTCTTTGCAGGAAAACTCCTCTCAAAATGGGAAGGCCCCTACGTTATCGAGGAGGTTTATCGGTTTGGAGCCATCAAAATAAATAATGCCGAAGGTACTAACCCGAAGGTTGTTAATGGGTAACGAATAAAACATTCTATCTCAGGTACGCCCATCAATGTTCAAAGTAATATTATCCAAACTATGACACTGGAAGAACACATAAAACAGTCCTTCCGGAACACTCCAGAATCATGAAAATAAGGAGGTATGTGATACGGTAAGAAAACGGACTCCAAAAAATCCGCAAAAATATTTTTTGTCAGTTTTGGAATATTAAAAAAAAGAAAATAAGAAACTACCGGGAAGCATACCCTGGTGGGCACAAGACACCAGGGCGCGCCAGGCTTGCCTGGCATGCCCAGGTGGGTTGTGCCCACTTGGGATACCTTCGGACTCCATTTTCTTCCGTTTGCTTGTCCCCCAAGACAAAGAATGTATATATACTTCTCGAACCTGTTGATCACCGTATCACGGAGAAATCTCCTGTTCTTCTTTCTTGCCGTTTTCTGCGCATTTCTGAAAATATGTTGTCCCAAGACTCTGACGGAGAGAGCTATGTCTCACATCTCATTGCTGACCCAAAGACCTATGGGGACCTATCTCCTTATGGTCTAACTACAGATGACGAGGAGGATGCTCACTTAATGAGGATCGATGATTGAAGCTCGGAGGAGGATGTTCCTCTACCTCAACCCGGGGATATGCACATGGAGTTCAAGAAGTCAAGTCTCCCTAAGAGAGCTAATCGGTCTAAAAACCAATATATTCCTTTTAATTTTCGGCCGAAAGCAAAGGGGATTTATGTGACAAGATCTTGAAGCTGGAGCTGGAAGTCGATGATTTAAAGGAGGAAATTTCTCTCCTCAACTACAATATGAAGAAGCTGAAGGCACAATTGCCATCACTATCACCATCATCTTCTTCACCACCAAAGGAGAATTGAGTATCGGGTACGGGCACTCCCCTTGGCTTCCGCCAAGCTTGGGGGAGGTGCCCCGATATCGTATCATCCCACTATCTTTTTTCCTTTAGTTATTTTAGTTCGATCTTTTGCTTTAGATGAATAAAAGTTTAGTTCGATCCTTTCTTTCTGAGAGTTTGCTTAGTGATCTATCCTTGTAATCATGTGCAAGATATATAATAAAGTTTAGTTTGAGTTTTTGCTTTCTTTACTTTCATGTTGCAAATAAAATAAAAGTAAAAGAGAAAGGAAATAAATGAAAGGAAGGAAATAAATCAAAAAGATCATATACTAATCTTATGGTAGGTGATGACACCACATAAGGAAAAGTATAAGTAGAAAGTTTTATTAGAGATTGACAAACATAGCATTAGTCAATGATGCAACTCATGAAAGAATTAATAATGGAAGAGAAGATTCACATATAAATATACTATCCTAGAAATCTTTTGTGATTGTGAGCCCTCATAAAAATATTATATGCCAAAATTGTTGATGTTGGACAAGGAAGACAACTTAATGGTTTATGTTTGTTTATATTCACATAGAAGTCATATTGTCATGGATGCTTCAACATGTGGAGCTTGCCCCCTATCTTTGCTAGCCAAAAATTCCGCACTAAGTAGAGATACTACTTGTGCATCCAAAAACCCTTAAACCCAAATCTTATTTTCAAGTGTCCACCATACCTACCTAGGGATTGAGCGAGATCCCTCAAGTAAGTTGTCATCGGTGCAAAAGGCAATAAAAATTGCTTCTAAAAGTGTGAGATCATTTAGTGTAAAAGAAAATTGAGCGTTGCACGAACTTGCAATGGTGAAGAATAAAAGCGACAGACTACATAATAAAGGTCGCTATCACAAGGGGCAATGCAACATGACGTTCTTTTGCACTAAGGGGTTGAGCATACAAACAAATACGCACATGGCAACCTCTGCTTCCCTGTGCGAAGGGCCTATCTTTTACTTTTGTGTATTTACTTTTATACAAAGAGTCAAAGTTTTCCTTCTATTCCTTTTTTATTTTTCTCCTTTGGCAAGCATCGTGTGGTGAGGAAAGATCAAGGCACATATGTCCAGTTGAATATAGATAGCATGAGTTATTATTGTTGACATCACCCTTGAGGTGAATACGTTGGGAGGCTAAACTATAAGCCCCTATCTTTCTATGTGTCCGGTTGAAACGTTTTGCTCCTCTGTACGCGGTGAGTGTTAGCAATCATGGAATACTATATGATGGTTGAGTATGTGGACTTGCCTAAAGGCTCCGATACGTGACCCTTCCTGAAAAGATGATGAATTGTAGTTGCAAAGTTGACTGAGAACATAGTTTGTTGGTTTCTAATAGAGTTTTTGCTTTATACTTCATTAGTGTGATGAATTGTCACTTATTCATGAGAAGTCTATGATAAAAGTTCTTTGATAAAAAATTTATGTTTAAGTTTGTTGTTGTTATAATAATGAACATGATGCTTCTATGTCTGTATTTTATTTTTATCGACACCTCTCTCTCTAAGCATGTAGACATGTTTTTCGATTTTGGTTTCGCTTGAGGACAAGCGAGGTCTATGCTTGGGGGAGTTGATACGTCCATTTTGCATCATGTTTTCTTACTGTTATTTATGATGTTTTTATCAATAATAATACTTTTTGGAGTAATTCTAAAGCCTTTTCTCTCATAATATGCAAGGTATACACAAAGAGGGAGAATTCTGGGAGCTGGAAATCTGGACCTGGAAAAACTACGTCAGGCCACCTATTCTGCACAACTCCAAACAAGCTAAAACTTCACAGAGATTTTTTTATCAAATATATGAGGAATATTGGAGCAAATAACTACTAGAGGGGTACCACCAGGTGGGCACAACCCACCTGGGCGTGCTAGGGAGCCTAGGCGCACCCTGGTGGGTTGTGCTCACCCAGGCCCACCTCTGGTGCCCATCTTCTGGTATATAAGTCAATTTGACCTAGAAAAAAATAAGGAGAGGACTTTTGGGATGGAGTGCCGCCATCTCGAGGCGAAACTTGGGCAGGAGCACTTTTGCCCTCCGGCAGAGCGATTCCACCGGGGAAACTTCCCTCCTAGAGGGGGAAACCATCGTCATCATCATCACCAACAACACTCCCATCTTGGGGAGGGCAATCTCCATCAACACCTTCAACAACACCATCTCCTCTCAAACCCAAGTTCATCTCTAGTGTTCAATCTTGTTACCGGAACTATAGATTGGTGCTTGTGGGTGACTGGTAGTGTTGATTACATCTTGTAGTTGATTGGTGGAAGATTATATGTTCAGATCCAATATGTTATTTAACACCCCTCTTATCTTGAGCATGATTATCATTTGTGAGTAGTTACTTTTGTTCTTGAGGTCACGGGAGAAATCATGTTATAAGTAATCATGTGAACTTGATATGTGTTCGATATTTTGATAGTATATATGTTGTGATTCCCTTAGTGGTGTCATGTGAACGTCGACTACATGACACTTCACCATATTTAGGCCTAAGGGAATGCATTGTGGAGTAGCAATTAGATGATGGGTTGCGAGAGTGATAGAAGCTTAAACCCCAGTTTATGCGCTATTCCGTAAGGGACCGATTGGATCCAAAAGTTTAATGCTATGGTTAGAATTTATTATTAATACTTTTCTCATAGTTGCGGATGCTTGCGGGAGGGTTAACCATAAGTAGGAGGTTTGTTCAAGTAAGAACAACACCTAAGCACCGGTCCACCCACATATCAAATTATCAAAGTACCGAACACAAATCGAACCAACATGATGAAAGTGACTATATGAAAATCCTGTGTACGCTCAAGAACGCTTTGCTTATCATAAGAGACCATTTTGGCATGTCCTTTGCCTAAAAAGGATTAGGTTACCTTGCTGTACTTTTGTTACTACTATCGTTACTGGCTCGTTACAAATTATCTTGATATCAAACTACTCTGTTACTTACAATTTTAGCACTTGCACGCATCACCTTGTTGAAAACCACTTGTCATCTCCTTCTACTCCTCGTTGGGTTCGGCACTCTTACTTATCAAAAAGAGATACAAATGATACCCTATACTTGTGGGTCATCAGTCAATAGAATGAATATTATCGAGAAAAGGTTTACTCGCTAAAAGAATAAGTGGGAGGAGGGTACAATTTATTGAGATTATGGAGGTTGCGATGTATGCTCCGAGTCCTAAGGGAGGACTTGATTTGGTGCGCTCCTGGGAGAGAAAAGGGATTACGGAGGTCCTCTATGTCGAGGAGAAGGCAATAGAACAAGACTCGAGGATCGATGCTTACTAAAGTGGCTAAAATAGGTCACCAAAGATGGCAATGACTGTGGATATTCATGAGCTTGGTGTGCTTGATTTCGAGCTCGATCTCGATGGGTGAGAGGTGATGGCTCTATATTTTATGCATTTTTAGAGCTCATTTGTTGCATGTTCTCTTTATATATCATGTCCCATTGAACCAAGTAGTTGTCCATTATGCATGATTACCGGTTTTTGAACTTATCATTGTGGGCATTGCACATTTAGAATTTTATTTGGTTTTTATTAATTTTCTCTCTCTTCTTGTGTCTACAGGTGTTTTGGAGCAACCTAGGACCAAGCATGATGAAAGGACCAAGGATGGTATTTATATGGAGTGAGCCAAGGGTCAGACTTGGCCATTTTGAATGTCAGAAAAAGTCATTCTTCGAAAGTGCTCCAAATTAATATCTAAGAGCAGAAATGGATTGGTGTCGTTCATGCGAATCCAATGAGACCAAGAACGTCAAATTCCAAGTTCGTATGAAGAAATGGCGGGCATTTTACCGGAGAAGACATCACAAAAGAAGATGTTTCAAACGACCGCGCGTGATTGTTTCAGTTGTCGTTTGACGTGTAGACAAGTTCAAAAGTTGCCCTTCTGATGTCTACTACGCAACTTTATTCTTGTAGGCACGTGTTGGGCCTCCAAGCGTAGAGTTTTGTAGGACAATAGCATTTTTCCCTCAAGTGGATGACCTAAGGTTTATCAATCCGTGGGAGGTGTAGGATGAAGATGGTCTTCTCAAACAACCCTGCAACCAAATACTAAAAGGTCTCTTGTGTCCCCAACACACCAAATACAATGGTAATTTGTATAGGTCCTCTAGTTCGGCGAAGAGATGGTGATAGAAGTGTAATATTGATGGTAGAAATATATTTTTCTGATCTGAATAAATAAAACAGCAAGGTAGCAAATGGTAAACGGGCACAAAGACGGTATTGCAATGCTTGAAAATGAGGCCTAGGGTCCGTACTTTCGCTAGTGCAATCTCTCGACAATACTAATATAATTAGATCATATATCCGTCCCTCAACGTGCAACGAAGAATCACTCCAAAGTTCCCATCTAGCGGAGAACATAAGACGGAATTGTTTGTAGGGTACGAAACCACCTCAAAGCTATTCTTTCCGATCAATCTATCCTAGAATTCGTACTAAAATAACACGAAGCTATTCATTGCGATCAATCTAACCAAGAGTTCGTACTAAAATAACACCAAAGAAAATTTAGATTCATAATATTCAATCTAACACAAAGAACTTCAAAGAGTACCCCAAGATTTCTACTGGAGAAACAAAGACAAGAACGTGCATCAACCCCTATTCATAGATTACCCCAATGTCACATCGGGAATCCGCGAGTTGAGTGCCAAAACATATATCAAGTGAATCAATACGATACCCCATTGTCACCACGAGTATTCAATTGCAAGGCATATATCAAGTGTTCTCAAATCCATAAAAGTATTCAATCTGATAAAACCGAAATCTCAAAGGGAAAAACTCAATTGATCACAACAAGATAGAGAGGGGAAAACACCATATGATCCGACTATATTAACAAAGCCCGCGATACATCAAGATCGTGACATCTCAAGAAAATGAGAGAGAGATTAAACACATAGCTACTGGTACAAACCCTCAGCCCCGAGGGTGGACTACTCCCTCCTCATCATGGTGGCCACCAAGATGATGAAGATGGCCACCGGTGATGATTCCCCCCTCTGGCTTGGTGCCGGAAAGGGTCTAGATTGGTTCTCGGTGACTACAGAGCCTTGCGGCGGCGGAACTTCTGATCTAGGTTAACCCCCAGGGTTTTTGGAATTTATAGGGTAAAGAGGGGGTGCGGGAGGCCACTGAGGTGGGCACAACCCACCTGGGCGCGCCTGGGCCCCCAGGCGCGCCCTGGTGGGTTGTGCCCACCTCGGGGCACCCCCTAGGTGCTGCTCTGGCCCATCTTGGCACAATTTTCCTTTCCATCATACTAACGAAAGATATTAAAAAGATGAAGCGTATGAGGCAAACTCAATTCCATTTTTTTGTAATTTTCTATTATAAACTAAACTAGTGATAAAACAAGAAACTAAAAGACTCGATTGCAAGATCTAAAGATATACCTTCAAGCACTTACCTCCCTGGCAACGGCGCCAGAAAAGAGCTTGATGTCTACTACACAACCTTCTTCTTGTAGACATTGTTGGGCCTCCAAGTGCAGAGGTTTGTAGGACAGTAGAAAATTTCCCTCAAGTGGATGACCTAAGGTTTATCAATCTGTAGGAGGCGTAGGATGAAGATGGTCTCTCTCAAGCAACCCTGCAACCAAATAACAAAGAGTCTCTTGTGTCCCCAACACACCATATACAATGGTAAATTGTATAGGTGCACTAGTTCGGTGAAGAGATGGTGATACAAGTGGTATATGGATAGTAGATAAAGGTTTTTGTAATCTGAAAATATAAAAACAGCAAGGTAACTAATGATAAAAGTGATCACAAACGGTATTGCAATGTGTTGAAACAAGGCCTAGGGTTCATACTTTCACTAGTGCAAGTTCTCTCAACAATAATAACATAATTGGATCACATAACTATCCCTCAACATGCAACAAAGAGTCACTCCAAAGTCAGTAATAGTGGAGAACAAACGAAGAGATTATGGTATGGTACGAAACCACCTCAAAGTTATTCTTTCCAATCAATCAGTTGGGCTATTCCTATAAGTGTCACAAACAGCCCTAGAGTTCGTACTAGAATAACACCTTAAGACACAAATCAACCAAAACCCTAATGTCACCTAGATACTCCAATGTAACCTCAAGTATCTGCGGGTATGATTATACGATATGCATCACACAATCTCAGATTCATCTATTCAACCGACACATAGGACGTCAAAGAGTGCCCCAAAGTTTCTACCGGAGAGTCAAGACGAAAACGTGTGCCAACCCCTATGCATAGGTTCATGGGCGGAACCCGCAAGTTGATCACCAAAACATACATCAAGTGGATCAATAGAATACCCCATTGTCACCACAGGTATCCCACGCAAGACATACATCAAGTGTTCTCAAAACCTTAAAGACTCAATCCGATAAGATAACTTCAAAGGGAAAACTCAATCCATTACAAGAGATTAGAGGGGGAGAAACATCATAAGATCCAACTATAATAGCAAAGCTCGCGATACATCAAGATCATACCACCTCAAGAACACGAGGGAGAGAGAGAGAGAGATCAAACACATAGCTACTGGTACATACCCTCAGCCCCGAGGGAGAACTACTCCCTCCTCATCATGGAGAGCGCCGGGATGATGAAGATGGCCACCGGTGATGGGTTGCCCCTCCGGCAGGGCACCAGAACGAGTCTAGATTGGTTTTCGGTGGCTATGGAGGCTTCTGGCGGCGGAACTCCTGATCTATTGTGTTGCCCGAAGTTTTTAGGGTATATGGGTATATATGGGAGGAAGAAGAACGTCGGTGGATCTCCGGGCTGACCACGAGGCAGGGGGGCGCGCCCAGGGGGGTGGGCGAGGCCCCCACCATCGTGGGCAGCCCGGGACTCTCCTGGTCCAACTCCAATACTCCGTGGGCTTCGTCTGGTCCAAAAATAAGTTCCGTGATGTTTCAGTTCAATTGGACTCCGTTTGATTTTCCTTTTCCGCGATACTCTAAAACAAGGAAAAAACAGAAACTGGCACTGGGCTCTGGGTTAATAGGTTAGTCCCAAAAATAATATAAAAGTGTATAATAAAGCCCATAAACATCCAAAATAGATAATATAATAGCATGGAACAATCAAAAATTATAGATACGTTGGAGACGTATCAGCATCCCCAAGCTTAATTCCTGGTCGTCCTCGAGTAGGGAAATGATAAAAACAGGATTTTTGATGTGGAATGCTACCTAACATATTTATCCATGTAATTCTCTATTGTGGCAAGAATATTCAGATCCATATGATTCAAGACAAATGTTTAATATTGACATAAAAACAATAATACTTCAAGCATACTAACTAAGCAATCATGTCTTCTCAAAATAACATGGCCAAAGAAAGTTCATCCCTACAAAATCATATAGTTTGGTCATGCTCCATTTTCATCACACAAGAATGCTCTCATCATGCACAACCCCGATGACAAGCCAAGCAATTGTTTCATACTTTAGTAATCTCAAACTTTTTTCAACTTTCACACAATACATGAGCGTGAGCCATGGATATAGCACTATGGGTGGAATAGAATATAATGAGGGGGTTATGTGGAGAAGACAAAAAGGAGAAAGTGTCACATCGACACGGCTAATCAATGGGCTAGGGATATGCCCATCAATTGATGTCAATGCAAGGAGTAGGGATTGACATGCAACGGATGCACTAGAGCTATGAATGTATGAAATCTCAACAAAAGAAACTAAGTGGGTGTGCATCCAACTTGCTTGCTCACGAAGACCTAGGGCACTTGAGGAGGCCCATTGTTGGAATATACAAGCCAAGTTCTATAATGAAAATTTCCCACTAGTATATGAAAGTGACAAAACAAGAGACTCTTTATCATGAAGATCATGGTGCTACTTTGAAGCACAAGTGTGGAAAAAAAGGATAGTAGCATTTTCCCTTTTATTTTTTATTTTTTATTTGGCCTTTCTTTATTTGGCCTTTCTCTTTTTTGGCCTTTCTCTTTTTTTGGGACAATAATCTATGAATGATGATCATCACACTTCTATTTATTTACAACTCAATGATTACAACTCGATACTAGAAGAAAGTATGACTCTATATGAATGCCTCCAGCGGTGTACCAGGATTGCGATGAATCAAGAGTGACATATATGAAAGATTATGAATGGTGGCTTTGCCACAAATACGATGTCAACTACATGATCATGCAAAGCAATATGACAATGATGATGCATGTCATAATAAACGGAACGGTGGAAAGTTGCATGGCAATATATCTCGGAATGGCTATGGAAATGCCATAATAGGTAGGTATGGTGGCCGTTTTGAGGAAGATATAAGGAGGTTTATGTGTGAAAGAGAGTATCATATCACAGGGTTTGGATGCATCGGCGAAGTTTGCACCAACTCTCAATGTGAGAAAGGGCAATGCACGGTACCGAAGAGGCTAGCAATGATGGAAGGGTAAGAGTGCGTATAATCCATGGACTCAACATTAGTCATAAAGAACTCATATACTTATTGCAAAAATCTAAAAGTCATCAAAAACCAAGTATTATGCGCATGCTCCTAGGGGGATAGATTGGTAGGAAAATACTATCGCTCGTCCCCGACCGCCACTCATAAGGAATACAATCAAATAACACCTCATGTTTCAAATTTGTTACACAACGGTCACCATACGTGCATGCTATGGGACTTGCAAACTTCAACACAAGTATTTCTCAAATTCACAATTACTCAACTAGCACAACTCTAATATCACTATCTTCATATCTCAAAACAATTATCAAGCATCAAACTTCTCTTAGTATTCAATGCACTTATATGAAAGTTTTTATTATACCCATCTTGGATGCCCATCATATTAGGACTAAATTCATAACCAAAGCAAATTACCATGCTTTTTAGGACTCTCAAAATAATATAAGTGACGCATGAGAGTTCATCTATTTCTATAAAATAAAACCACCACCGTGCTCTAAAATGATATAAGTGAAGTACTAGAGCAAATGACAAATTACTCCAAAAGATATAAGTGAAGATCAATGAGTAGTAGAACAATTATGCAACTATATGAAGACTCTCTAACATTTAATAATTTCAGATCTTGGTATTTTATTCAAACAGCAAGCAGAACAAAATAAAAATAAAATGACGCTCCAAGGAAAACACATATCATGTGGCGAATAAAAATATAGCTCCAGGTAAAGTTACCGATGAACGAAGACGAAAGAGGGGATGCCTTCCGGGGCATACCCAAGCTTAGGCTCTTGGTTTTCCTTGAATATTACCTTGGAGTGCCTTGGGCATCCACAAGCTTAGGCTCTTGCCACTCCTTATTCCATAGTCCATCAAATCTTTACCCAAAACTTGAAAACTTCACAGCACAAAACTTAACAGAAAACTCGTAAGCTCCGTTAGTATAAGAAAATAAATCACCACTTAGGTACTGTTGTGAACTCATTATAAATTCATATTGGTGTAATATCTACTGTATTCCAACTTCTCTATGGTTCATACCCTCCGATACTACTCATAGATTCATCAAAATGAGCAAACAACACATAGAAAACAGAATCTGTCTGTGGGAGTCCTGGATTAGGGGGTCTCCGGACAGCCGGACTATCTCCATTGGCCGGACTGTTAGACTATGAAGATATAGGATTGAAGACTTCATCTCGTGTCCGGATGGGACTCTACTTGGTGTTGAAGGCAAGCTAGGCAATACGGATATGTATATATCTTCCTTTGTAACCGACCTTGTGTAACCCTAACCTCTCCGGTGTCTATATAAACCGGAGGGTTTTAGTCCGTAGGACAACATACAATCATACCATAGGCTAGCTTCTAGGGTTTAGCCTCTCCGATCTCGTGGTAGATCTACTCTTGTACTACCCATATCATCAATATTAATCAAGCAGGACGTAGGGTTTTACCTCCATCAAGAGGGCCCGAACCTGGGTAAACATTGTGTCCCCTGCCTCTTGTTACCATCCGCCTTAGACGCACAGTTCGGGACCCCCTACCCGAGATCCGCCGGTTTTGACACCGACATTGGTGCTTTCATTGAGAGTTCCTCTATGTCGTCGTCGTTAGGCTTGATGGCTCCTACTATCATCGGTAGCGATGCAGTCCAGGGTGAGACTTTTCTCCCCGGACAGATCTTCGTGTTCGGTGGCTTTGCACTGCGGGCCAATTCGCTTGGCCATCTGGAGCAGATCGAAAGTTACACCCTTGGCCACCAGGTCAGGTTTGGAAGCTTAAACTACACGGCCGATATCCGTGGTGACTTGATCTTCGATGGACTCGAGCCTCTACCTTGTGCGTCACGCGGTCACGATGAGTACGATTTAGCTCTACCATCGGACAGTGTTCAGGAGATCGCACAAGCAGCCGCTCTGACCCTCAATTCGGAGCCAGTTGCGCCGTCCATGGACTGGTGGATGGACCCCGCCACGGAGGCCTTACCCTCAGCGGCGATCGAGCAAAACATTGACCTTACCTTGCACGAGAGCCATGTTGTTAAACTGCAGGATCCTTCTCCCGCCACGGACTCTGAGCCGCCTGCGCCTGTTCCTATCGAATCTGATTGGGCGCCGATCATGGAGTTACCTCCGCGGATATTTTTCAGCACTCGCCCTGTGGCGACATACTGAACTCATTAAGGCCTCTCTCCTTGTCAGGAGGATCCTGGCCGAACTATGTCCGGCAGGACTGGGATACGGATGACGAAGAAATTCACGGCCCACCCACCACCCACTTAATAGCCACTATCGATGACTTAACCGACATGCTCGACTCCGACTCCGAATACATCGACGGCATGGAAGAGGATGCAGGAGACGAACATGAACCACTGCCCCCAGGGCACTGGACGCCCACTTCACCACATGACGTATACATGGTGGACACACCAAAGGAAAACGACGACGAGGAACGGAAGGACGCAACGAAGAGTTGTTCCCTCGAGAAGCAGTCAAAACGGCGGTGTAAGCGCCGCCCCAAATCCCACCTCGGCAGAAACAACAATCATACAGACCCATCGTTAGAGCAGGGGGAACCATTGCCGGACCACAGCAACACGGAGAATCAAGCCGAACAACCCGACTCTGTCAAAGATCATGGTCCAGATGACGTCACACCGGACGGACACCCGGAGCAACAGAATGCCCATCAAACGCTCACTGCCACCACGACGAGTCTAAAAAAGCAGAAGCAAAGGCTCAAAGCTGCGCAAGACACACTCCAAATCAGATGGAACAAAGTACTCAACACAGAAGCAAAGTACGGTGGTAATCGCCCTACCAAGAGCTACCCGAAGCGGAAGTTGCTACCTGAATTCGATGAGGAGGCCTTAGATCCCCACAACCAAAACTCAAAATAGCCATCTAGCCGGATAGGCGACCTCACGACCAACATAGAGCGGCAAACAACGCCACACATAAGCCAATACGCGATCCACGCGAGGACTCGCATCAAAAGGATGGCTCAACCAGATCCATCTATGGACCACGTAAGCGCGCTCCAGCATACAACGCAACACAACAAATATCCGAAGAACATGGTACACCCGGATACAGGGGTGCCGCACACCCCCTATGTTTCACCGATGAGGTGCTGGATCATGAATTTCCAGAGGGATTCAAACCCGTAAATATAGAGGCATACGACTGAACAACAGACCCTAGTGTCTGGATTGAGGATTATATCCTCCATATCCATATGGCTCGAGGATATGACCTCCACGCCATTAAGTATTTACCCCTCAAACTCAAAGGGCCAGCTTGGCACTGGCTTAAGAGCCTCCCCGAAAGTTCCATTGGAAGCTGGGAAGAGCTCGAAGATGCTTTTCGGGCAAATTTTCAGGGGACTTATGTCCGACCTCCGGACGCGGACGGTTTGAGTCATATAACCCAACAGCCCGGAGGGTCAGCCCGAAAGCTTTGGAACATGTTTCTTACTAAAAAGAACCAAATAGTCGACTGTCCGGACGCCGAAGCCTTGGCAACTTTTAAGCATAGCGTCCGTGACGAATGGCTTGCCAGACACCTCGGCCAAGAAAAGCCGAGAACAATGGCAGCATTAACAAGCCTCATGACCCGCTTTTGTGCGGGCGAGGATAGCTGGCTAGCCAGATGCAGCATCAGCGTCCCAGTACATCCGAAGTTAGAGATGGAAACAGGAAATCATGGCGTAACAACAATAACAAACGCCGAAATAAAGAAAACAACACGAAGAGCATGGCAGTAAACGCCGGATTCAAAAGCTCTCGGCCAAGTCAGCAAAAGCCGCCCTCCAAAGGCACCAGAGACGAACTATCCAGCCTAAACAAAATTCTGGACCAAGTATGTCAGATCCATAGCACCCCTGGTAAACCCGCTAATCATACCCACAGATAATTTTGGGTCTTCAAGCAGTCCGGCAAGCTCAACGCCGTACACAAGGGGGAGGATACACCAAGCGAAGACGAGGATGAGCCTCCCAAGCAAGACATTGGGAAACAAAAGAAGTTTCCACTAGAAGTCAAAATAGTTAACGTGTTACACGTGATCAAGGGAAGAAACAAAGCGGCACTCCCAGAAAAATATGCCCAAGGGCCTATCACCGCGAAGTGCTGCCACTGGTCGTCTCAACCGATCACTTTCGACCTTCGTGATTACTCAGCAAGTATCCGGCGTGCAGGATGGGCTGCCCTGGTATTAGACCCAATAATTGACGGATACCACTTTACACGAGTCCTGATGGTCGGTGGCAGCAGTTTAAACCTGATATACCAGGATACAATCCGCGAAATGGGGATAGATCCAACGAAAATTTGCCATAGCAACACTACCTTTAAAGGAGTAATGCCAGGCCCAGGGGCTCACTGCACGGGCTCCCTGCTACTAGAGGTTATATTCGACTTCCCCGATAACTTCCGTAGCGAACATTTAACCTTCCACATTGCTCCATTCCAAGGCGGCTATCAAGCACTACTTGGACGCAAAGCTTTCGCTCGCTTTAATGCAATACCGCATTATGCTTCCCTCACACTCAAGATGCCCGGTCCACGTGGCATCATTACAGTGAATGGAAATATTGAGCGATATTTGCGCGCCAAAGAGAGTGCAATTGCCTTGGCAACCGCACACCAAAAACGGCCTCACCAACTAAAGCATTTGATAGGTCGTCAAGACCACGGACACAGTTAGACGAGTCCGGCGCAGCTATATGTAATTCATACCGGATTGATGGCCACACCCCTATTACAAATACAAGGGACTCAACGCGCAGACAAGTGGCAATTTTTACTCATCTTTAATTATACATGGTTTCTTTAAAAACTACCTTTCTGCACGACAACTTTTCACCTAAGTTCCTATCTTTTACAGATGACCATCGTGCTACACCCGTTCAGGATACGGCACAATGGAGACACAGGCGCAGACGTGCAGCAGGGACCCGCTCCAAGGATTCTTTTTAGATTAAGACCCTGTGTAAACCTTTTTTACTGTCTCTTGTTGATACACATCCCTCGGATTCTCAATACAATTGAGAAGGATGCTGACGTCTTGGCATGTGGCCACGTCAGAATAAACGCTCGTACCTGGACACAAGGGGCTTCTTACAAAGGGCACTATTTAGGCCTGGTTTATACCATAAAGACTGAATAACTTAGGGAGTGTTCGGCGTCGCGAGTTTGGCCTTATATGCATCAGCTCCGAATCATGTATTTGGTCAAATGTTGGGTTTGCCCGGCTCCTGTGGTTTGGTGCCTTACATTCCATTCTATCGGCTAAGGCAGCACCAGGAGAACTACTGTGATTGTGCCCTGGTTCATCCGGACGAGCACCTCAGTAGAGAAAGCCAAAAGCTGACTGCCATGATATAGCGTGAGACTGGTCAACCACTCGATGACCTATCAGAATGTTAGAATTCCTCCCCTTTAACGAAGGGCCGTTTCCTGGCCAGGCATATACGCACCCCGAGTTTGGGAGAGTGCGGAGCCACCAGGGGCTATATAGTAGCCCCACCATCAAACTCCTATGGCTAAGTGAAAGTGTTAAAGCATCATAGTCCGGTTGCCTCGTTCGCTGCACTATCACCTCCTTAATAGGACCAAGATGTTGGGTTAAGTGTGAACACGCGTTTTCTGCGAACACCTCCACATTATATGCGTGGGGGTTGAAGCCGACGACTGCAATCTTTCAGGTTATATACATATATACATAAACGGCCGCACAGGAGGCATCATATTACTTTCCGGCAAAAGTATAAATACGGCCTTACTACATTTCATAAAAACATTGTGCTTACAATGGGAATACATGTCACTCAAACATAATATTCTTCGAGCACTGGGACTCTATCAAACGAGCACCCTCAAGAACCTCTTCAAAATAGTGCTCGGCAGCTACTCGGCCTATGGCCGAACCTTGCGCCGCAACAGTGGTAGCATCCATCTCCGCCCAGTATGCCTTGACACGGGCAAAGGCCATCCGTGAGCCTTCTATGCACGCCGACCTCTTCATCGCATTGATGTGCGGCACCGCACCAAGGAACTGCTGCACTAAGCTGAAATAGCTGTTCGGCTTCGGCTTCTCCGGCCACAAATGATCTACGACGGACCTCATGGCAAGTCCGGACAACCTATTAAGTTCGGCCCATTCGGCTAGCTGATCAGCCAAGGGAATCGGATGCTCTAGAACGTTAAATTGCGACCAGAACAGCTTGCCCACTTCACGATCTGTCTAATCTCGGAAGTATTCGACCGCATCGACAGCGCTTGCCGCCAAGTCCATATATGCGTCTACCGAACTCCACAGCCGATCCAGAGGGGCATACCGCGGATCTCCGAACTTCCTCTGCAGCAGAAAGGGCTTCCTAGCTGCAATACCCCCGGCTTCGTGCAGCTCCTCCTTCTTCGCCCTCATAGCAGAGCGAGTGTCTTTGGTCACCACCGTGGCCTTTTCAAGGTCCGCTGCCTTCACTCGGTTCTCCTTTTCAATGAACTGGCAACGGTCGGCAGTGTCTTTTAATTCTACAGCCATCTTGGCCATCTTCTCTTTTCTTTCGCAATGTGCGGCCTTCTCGGCTCTTAACTCTTCGGCCGCCTTCAAAGCAGCCGCATTACTAACTCTTGCTTGTTCCTTGGCTCGGGCAAGCTCCGCCCGAAGGGTCTCCACGGTGGCAGCTCCGTCTGCAGTCACAACATATTAAAGATACTAGCATCATGCTGCTCTTACTATGTGATGTTGACCGGAAAAACATTACTTACCCTGTGCCTCGTCAAGCCGCTTGTTAACAAGCTCGATGTCGGCATCTGCTGCATCCAGTTGCCGCTTTAGTTCGGCAAACTCATTAGTCCGGCCAGCCACCGGAGCTCCCATCACCTGCACATAAAGCGGTATGATTATTACCTGGGACTATGATCCTCTGTTCGCCGCCGTTCTCGATGACGACCATAGTCTCAGGGGCTACTGTCTACACAGGGCACACCTAAAATGTGCGGTACTATCAAAAAGTATATCGTTTCACGTACCTCAAAGCCCGTCAGTAGACTCATAAAGGCTCCATGCAATCCGCTTTCGGCGGACGAAATTCTTTCCATCACTGTACCCATCAACGTACGGTGTTCTTCTGAGATGGCCGCTTGCTCCAACAGCTCCCTCGGTACGTCCGACCGCATACCAGACGGTGTCGGACTCTTTTGTTTGCTCTCTTCAAGAGCCGGACGCTGGGGACTTCGGGTGACTATAGGATTATCTTCTGGCCTCACCGGATCCGGAGAGGCCCTCCGCGATGACACTTCAAGGTCGCCCGTTTCTTGAGCGGGGGAGTCCGGGGGAGGCGTTTCGCTCTCCATCATCTCCGGAAGAAGATCCCCTGAAGACGAGCTCTGCTGAGAAGGGCTAAGATCCGAACTGCAAGATAAATGCTTCGGTTATTTTCATCAGAGGTAAGGTAGTATATCTCCACTATTAAAGTACTTTCTGATTACTTACAGCTCGTTGGAGGGCTGATCCTCGCGCAGACTTTGTGCGGCAAAAGCACCCTCCAAGGTAGGACCCTCTAGTGGAGACTTCTCCCGTTTGGAAGCCTCGGTTTCCGGATCTTCAGAGGCAGTCCTCTTCCTTCCCCGAAGCGAGAGAATGTCGGATTCTTCTCCTTGGTTATCCTCCTTCACGGAGGTGCTCATTCCCTCGGTTGGAATTGGTAGCGATGGGGGCCTGCTTTCGACCTCATTATTCCCCCCTTTATCTTCCTTTGAGGGCTCCGGGCAAGGTGCTAGCTCGAGCATCTTTTCCAGTACCGGATTCTCCAAACCCTCAGGAAGGGGGGCCGAACACCGAATCATCTTCGCCTTTGTTAGCCAGTCCTAGTCAAAGAGCGATTTCTCAGAATGACGTCATGGTAAATAAAAGACGGTGTGTTCGGCTAAAGGATTACTTACTTGGTCGGCGGTAGGGTTGCTGCTCAGGCCCACGTCCTTGGTAGTATCCGGACACTCCATTTGGGGTCCAAAGAATGATTTGTACATCTACTCGTGCGTCAGGCCGAGGGAATTCTGAATAGTATGCGGCCCTTCTGGGTTGAACTCCCACATGCGGAGGGGCCGACGTTTGCAAGGCTGGACTCGACGAACCAACATGACTTGTGCCACCATAACCAGACTGAAATCTCCTTCGAAGAGATCGTGAATGAGGCTCTGCAGTATAGGCACGTCCTTGGCTGGACCCCAGCTCAGTCCTCTGCTAATCCATGACATCAGTTGTGGTGGAGGGCCCCAGCGGGAAGCAGGGGGAGCCACCCAATTGGCACTTCTGGGAGCTGTGATGTAAAACCACTCATGTTGCCATAATCCGGACACCTCTAGAAAGCAACCTTTGGGCCACGGAGCTCCCGCTATCTTGCTTATTAATGCGCCTCCGCACGCTGCATACTGCCCCTCGACCATCTTCGGCTTCACGTCAAAGGTCTTGAGCCACAGGCCGAAGTGAGGGGTGATGCGGAGGAAGGCCTCACACACGACAATGAATGTCGAGATGTGGAGAAAGGAGTCCGGGGCTAGATCGTGGAAATCTAGCGCGTAATAGAACATCAAACCCCTAACAAAGGGATCCAGGGTGAGGCCTAGACCTCAGAGGAAGTGGGAGATGAACACAACGTTCTCGTTGGGTTCAGGAGTAGGGACGACCTGCCCTCGGGCAGGCAGCCGATGCGAAGCGTCGGCGGTCAGGTATCGGGCCTCCCTCAACTTCTTGATATCCTCTTCCATAACGGAGGAGGGCATCCACCGGCCTTGAAGGCTAGATCCGGACATGATTGAAGGTCCGAAGCACCTGACCTGGGCTTTGGGTGTTAGAACTTGGGGCGGGGGAAGGATTCGATTGAGCACGGGAGGGAAAAAAGTAAAAGCCTTGTCCCTTTATAAAGAGGGTGAATATCAAGCGTCATCTCCGTAGCCGTTCGGGACTTGCCTATAATATAGGAGTCCTAGACACGGTTTGGTTACCCATGACCGTATTGATGAGAATCCCGTAATTAGGGGCACACGATCTCTGCTTTGACAAGACGTGTCAAAAAACTGCCTCGCGTTATGTGCGGGGCTAGTTAAAGGAAACGGTTCGAATAATCACCGGGCCGTGACGTAATGTCATGTTGCCAAAACAAGTCAGCAAATTGGATTTGTGGAAATATTATTCTCTCTACGGTGGTATGTGGAACTTATTTTGCAGGGTCGGACACTATCCTTGTATTCAAATTCTTCCGTGGTGTATTCGAAGGAAGAACCCGCCTTGCAATGCCGAAGACAATACTGCGCGCCAAGACTCATCGTCATTGAAAGCCTGGTTCAGGGGCTACTGTGGGAGTCCTGGATTAGGGGTTCTTTGGACAGCCGGACTATCTCCATTGGCCGGACTGTTAGACTATGAAGATACAGGATTGAAGACTTCGTCTTGTGTGCGGATAGGACTCTACTTGGCGTGGAAGGCAAGCTAGGCAATACGGATATGTATATATCTTCCTTTGTAACTGACGTTGTGTAACCCTAACCTCTCCGGTGTCTATATAAACCGGAGGGTTTTAGTCCGTAGGACAACATACAATCATACCATAGGCTAGCTTCTAGGGTTTAGCCTCTCCGATCTCGTGGTAGATCTACTCTTGTACTACCCATATCATCAATATTAATGAAGTAGGACGTCGGGTTTTACTTCCATCAAGAGGGCCCGAACCTGGGTAAACATTGTGTCCCCTGCCTCCTGTTACCGTCCGCCTTAGACGCACAGTTCGGGACCCCCTATCCGAGATCTGCCGGTTTTGACACCGACACTGTCAAAAACAGAACAGTCTGTAGTAATCTGTATCAAACGTATACTTCTGGAACTCATAAAATTCTCAAATAAATTGGTGGTCCTGAGTAATTTTCCTATTAATCATCTGCAAAAAGAATTAACTAAATATCACTCACCAGTAAAAAATAGCAGCAATTCTCGTGAGCGCTAAAGTTTCTGTTTTTTACAGCATGATCGCAAAGACTTTCCCCAAGTCTTCCCAAAGGTTCTAATTGGCACAAACACTAATTAAAAGCATAAAACCACATCTAAATAGAGGCTAGATGAATTATTTATTACTAAACAGGAACAAAAAGCAAGGAACAAAAATAAAATTGGGTTGCCTCCCAACAAGCGCTATCGTTTAACGCCCCTAGCTAGGCATGATGATTTCAATGATGCTCACATAAAAGATAAGAATTGTAACATAAAGAGAGCACATGAAGAATATGAGTAGCACATTTAAGTCTAACCCACTTCCTATGCATAGGGATTTTGTGAGCAAACAACTTATGGGAACAATAATCAACTAGCATAGGAGGGAAAAACAAGCATAACTTCAAAACTTTAAGCAAATAGAGAGGAAACTTGATATTATTGCAATTCCTACAAGCATATGTTCCTCCCTCATAATAATTTTCAGTAGCTTCATGAATGAATTCAACAATATAACCATCACCTAAAGCATTCTTTTCATGATCTACAAGCATACAGATTTTATTACTCTCCACACAAGCAAAATTCTTCTGATGAATAATAATGGGAGCAAACTCAACAAAATAATTATCATGTGAGGCATAGTTCAATTGAAAAACTAAAATCATGATGGCAAGTCTCATGGATATCATTATTCTTTATAGCATACAAGTCATCGCAATAATCATCATAGATAGCAACTTTGTTTTCATAATCAATTGGAACCTCTTCCGAAATAGTGGATTCATCACAAAATAAAGTCATAACCTTTCCAAATCCACTTTCATCAATATAATCATCATAAATAGGAGGCATGCTTTCATCATCATAAACTTGCTCATCAAAACTTGGGGGACAAAAAATATCATCTTCATCAAACATAGCTTCCCCAAGCTTGTGGTTTGCATATCATTAGCATCATGGATATTCAAGGAATTCATACTAACAACATTGCAATCATGCTCATCATTCAAATATTTGGTGCCAAACATTTTAATGCATTCTTCTTCTAACACTTTGGCACAATTTTCCTTTCCATCATACTCACGAAAGATATTAAAAAGATGAAGCGTATGAGGCAAACTCAATTCCATTTTTTTGTAATTTTCTATTATAAACTAAACTAGTGATAAAACAAGAAACTAAAAGACTCGATTGCAAGATCTAAAGATATACCTTCAAGCACTCACCTCCCCAGCAACGGCGCCAGAAAAGAGCTTGATGTCTACTACACAACCTTCTTCTTGTAGACGTTGTTGGGCCTCCAAGTGCAGATGTTTGTAGGATTGTAGCAAATTTCCCTCAAGTGGATGACCTAAGGTTTATCAATCTGTAGGAGGCGTAGGATGAAGATGGTCTCTCTCAAGCAACCCTGCAACCAAATAACAAAGAGTCTCTTGTGTCCCCAACACACCAAATACAATGGTAAATTGTATAGGTGCACTAGTTCGGCGAAGAGATGGTGATACAAGTGGTATATGGATAGTAGATAAAGGTTTTTGTAATCTGAAAATATAAAAACAGCAAGGTAACTAATGATAAAAGTGAGCACAAACGGTATTGCAACATGTTGAAACAAGGCCTAGGGTTCATACTTTCACTAGTGCAAGTTCTCTCAGCAATAATAACATAATTGGATCACATAACTATCCCTCAACATGCAACAAAGAGTCACTCCAAAGTCACTAATAGAGGAGAACAAACAAAGAGATTATGGTAGGGTACGAAACCACCTCAAAGTTATTCTTTCCAATCAATCCGTTGGGCTATTCCTATAAGTGTCACAAACAGCCCTAGAGTTCGTACTAGAATAACACCTTAAGACACAAATCAACCAAAACCATAATGTCACCTAGATACTCCAATGTCCCCTCAAGTATCCGTGGGTATGATTATACGATATGCATCACACAATCTCAGATTCATCTATTCAACCAACACATATGACCTCAAAGAGTGCCCCAAAGTTTCTACCGGAGAGTCAAGACGAAAACGTGTGCCAACCCCTATGCATAGGTTCATGGGCCGAACCCGCAAGTTGATCACCATAACATACATCAAGTGGATCAATAGAATACCCCATTGTCACCATGGGTATCCCACACAAGACATACATCAAGTGTTCTCAAATCCTTAAAGACTCAATCCGATAAGATAACTTCAAAGGGAAAACTCAATCCATTACAAGAGAGTAGAGGGGGAGAAACATCATAAGATCCAACTATAATAGCAAAGCTCGTGATACATCAAGATCATACCACCTCAAGAACACGAGAGAGAGAGAGAGATCAAACACATAGCTACCGGTACATACCCTCAGCCTCCAGGGAGAACTACTCCCTCCTCGTCATGGAGAGCGCCAGGATGATGAACATGGCCACCGGTGATGGGTTCCCCCTCCGGCAGGGTGTCAGAACGGGTCTATATTCATTTTCAGTGGCTACGGAGGCTTCTGGCGGCGAAACTCCCGATCTATTGTGTTCCTCGAAGTTTTTAGGGTATATGGGTATATATGGGAGGAAGAAGTATGTCGGTGGACCTCTGGGCTGTCCATGAGGCAGGGGGCGCGCCCAGGGGGTGGACGTGCCCCCCAGCCTCTTGGGCAGCCCAGGACTCTCCTGGTCCAACTCCGATACTCCGTGGGCTTCTTCTGGTCCAAAAATAAGTTCCGTGAAGTTTCAGGTCAATTGGACTCCGTTTGATTTTCCTTTTCTGCGATACTCTAAAACAAGGAAAAACAGAAACTGGCACTAGGCTCTGGGTTAATAGGTTAGTCCCAAAAATAATATAGAAGTGTATAATAAAGCCCATAAACATCCAAAACAGATAATATAATAGCATGGAACAATAAAAAAATATAGATACGTTGGAGACGTATCATGAAGCTCTAGAGTAAATGACAAGCTACTCCAAAAATATATAAGTGAAGATCATGAGCACAATATTTCTTTCTCTCAAATTAATTTAAGTGAATCAAGTGGGAATTTCTTCAAAAATACTAAAGCACACCGTGCTCAAAAAGATATAAGTGAAGCACTAGAGCAATTCCATAGAAAGGATCTTCCTTTATGGGATGTGAATGCCGCTTACCTAGCCTCCCTGGCAACTATTTGAGGACTCTATTTTATTTAAAAAAATCAGATCTAAGTATTTTATTAAAACATAAAGCAAAATGAAAATAAAATGACATTATAAGAATAGCACGCATCATGTGAAGAAGCAAAAACTTAGGCTCAACCGATACTAACCGATGATTGTTGAAGAAGAAAGGTGGGATGCCTACCGGGGCATCCCCAAGCTTAGATGCTTGAGAATTCTTGAAATATTATCTTGGGATGCCTTGGGCATCCCCAAGCTTGATCTTTTGTGTCTCCTTAATTCCTCTCATATCACAGTTTTCCTAAATCTCAAAAGCTTCATCCACACAAAACTCAACAAGAACTCGTGAGATAAGTTAGTATAAACCAATGAAAAAACCTTAACATTCTCTACTGTAGAAAATCACTAAAATTATTATTCAACATTTCATACTAAATGCCTCTGCATATTTAATACTCATATCCTCAAATAGAATCATTAAACAAGCAAACATATGCAAACAATGCAAACACAACAGCAATCTTCCAAAACAGTACAGTCTGTAAAGAATGCAAGAGTATCAATACTTATTTAACTCCAAAACATATGAAAATTTACCACACTGTAGAAAATTTATCAGAGCTAATTTTTCAAAATGTTTCAACATTTTATCACATTCTGACTTTTCTAGGGAATTTTTGCAACAGCGGTAAACTTTCTGTTTTCAAACAGCAACATGTAGACTTGTAAAATAAGCATAGTAAAGGCTATCAATGCCACTTTTATTCAAATAGAAGATGCAAAACATTATACTAAATAACAGCAAGCAAATCCTAACAAAATAAGTTCACGCTACAAGCAAAACACAGATCATGTGACGAATGAAAACATAGCTCCAAGTGAGGTTACCGATAATGTTGGAGACGAAAGACGGGGTGACTTCCGGGGCATCCCCAAGCATAGTTGCTTGGATATTCCTTGAATATTACCTTGGGGTTCCTTGGGAATCCCCAAGATTAGGGTCTTGTCACTCCTTATTCTCCTCATATCATCATCTGACCCAAAACTTGAAAACTTCAATCACACAAAACTTAACGGAACTTCGTGAGATAGGTTAGTATGATAAAGAGCAAACCGTTTCACTTCAGTAGCGTCAAATACAAAATTCAAAATTGTTTCCACACAATGCCTACCGTATCATATCATTTCCACAATTTATATTGAGCAATATAATCCATGGGAACTAGAAAACAAGCAAACTATGCAATGAAAACAGAATCTGTCAAAAACAGAATAGTCCGTAGTAATCGGTGCTCCAACCATACTTCTACTACTCCAAAAATCCTGAAAACGTAGGAAAACCTGGGAAATTAGTCTATTGATCTTCTGCAAAAAGAATCAGCAATTTATCATGTTTCTGTTAAAAAATAGAATTGTTTTCCTTTAGCGCAAAAGTTTCTGTTTTCAGCAAGATCAAATCAACTATCACCGTAAGCCATCCTAAAGGTCTTAATTGGCACTTTATTGAAACAAAAGCAATAAAACATGATTAATACAGTAGCCTAATCATGCGAACACACAAAAACATTACGTAAAAGTGTTGGGTTGTCTCCCAACAAGCGATTTTCTTTAATGCCTTTTAGCTAGGCATGATGATTTCAATGATGCTCGCATAAAAGATAAGGATTGAAACATGAAAAAGAACATTATGAAGCATATGACTAGCACATTTAAGCCTAACCCACTTCCTATGCATAGGGATTTTGTGAGAAACAATTCATGGAAGCAAGAATCAACTAGCATAGGAAGGCAAAACAAGCATAACTTCAAAACTTCCAACACATAGAGAGGAACCTTGATATTATTGCAATTCCTACAAGCATAAGTTCCTCCCTCGTAATAATTTTTAGTAGCATCGTGAAGAAAATCAGCAATATAACTATCACATAAGGCATTCTATTCATGACACAAAAGCAAAGAAAACTTACTACTCTCCACATAAGCAAATTTCTTCTCATCAATAGTAGTGGGAAAAAACTCAACAAAATAACTATCATGAGAGTGAAAATTAAAATCATGATGACAAGTTTCATCGTTATCATTATTCTTTATAGCATACATGTTGTCACCATAATCATCATAGCTAGCAACTTTGTTCTCATAATCAATTGGAACCTCTTCCGAAATAGTGGATTCATCACTAAATAAAGTCACGACCTCTCCAAATCCACTTTCATAATTATCACAATAAGATTCAACACCCTCCAAAATAGCGGGATTATTACTTACTAAAGTTGACACTCTTCCAAACCCACTTTCATCAATGTAATCATCATAAATAGGAGGCATACTTTCATCATAGTAAATTTGCACATCAAAACTTGGGGAACAAAAAATATCATCTTCATCAAACATAGCATCCCCAAGCTTGTAGCTTTGCATGTCATTAGCATCATGGATATTCAAAGAATTCATACAAACAACATTGCAATCTTGCTTATCATTCAAATATTTTGTGCCAAACATTTCTTTGACTTCTTCTTCTAACAATTGAGCACAATTTTCCGAACCGTCATTTTCAAGAAACATATTATAAAGATGATCAATAATATTATGCAACCGAAATTCCATTTTTTGTAGCTTTCTTTTATAAACCAAACAAGTGATAAAACAAGAAACTAAAAGATTCAATTGCAAGATCTAAAGATATACCTTCATGCACTCACCTCCCCGGCAACGGTGCTAGAAAATAGCTTGATGTCTACTACGCAACTTAATTCTTGTAGACACGTGTTGGGCCTCCAAGGGCGGAGTTTTGTAGGACAGTAGCAATTTTCCCTCAAGTGGATGACCTAAGGTTTATCAATCTGTGGGAGGTGTAGGATGAAGATGGTCTCTCTCAAACAACCCTACCACTAAATAATAAAAGGTCTCTTGTGTCCCCAACACACCAAATACAATGGTAATTTGTATAGGTGCACTAGTTTGGCGAAGAGATGGTGATAAGAGTGTAATATTGATGGTAGAAATATATTTTTATAATCTGAATAAATAAAAACAGCAAGGTAGCAAATGGTAAACGGGCACAAAAATGGTATTGCAATGCTTGAAAATGAGGCCTAGGGTCCGTACTTTCGCTAGTGCAATCTCTCAACAATGCTAATATAATTGGATCATATAACCGTCCCTCAACATGCAACAAAGAATCACTCCAAAGTTCCTATCTAGCGGAGAACATAAGACAAAAAATTTTGTAGGGTACGAAACCACCTCAAAGCAATTCTTCCTGATCAATCTATCTTAGAGTTCGTACAAAAATAACACGAAGCTATTCTTTCCGATCGATCTAACCAATAGTTCGTACTAAAATAACACCAAAGAAAATTCAGATTCATGATATTCAATCCAACACAAAGAAATTCAAAGAGTGCCCCAAGATTTCTATCGGAGAAACAAAGACAAGAACGTGCATCAACCCCTATGCATAGATTACCCCAATGTCACCTCGGGAATCCGCGAGTTGAGTGCCAAAACATATATCAAGTGAATCAAGACGATACCCCATTTTCACCATGAGTATTCAATTGCAAAACATATATCAAGTGTTCTAAAATCCATAAAAGTATTCAATCCGATAACAACGAAATCTCAAAGGGAAAAACTCAATTCATCACAACAAGATAGAGAGGGGAAAACACCATATGATTCGACTATATTAACAAAGCCCGCGATACATCAAGATCGTGACATCTCAAGAACACGAGAGAGAGAGATTAAACACATAGCTACTGGTACAAACCCTCAGCCCCGAGGGTGGACTACTCCCTCCTCATCGTGGTGGCCGCCGGGATGATGAAGATGGCCACAGGTGATGATTCCCCCCTCCGGCAGGGTGCCAGAAAGGGTCTAGATTGGATTTCGGTGGCTATAGAGCCATGCGGTGGCGGAACTTCTGAACTAGGTTAACCCGAGGGTTTTTTGGAATTTTTGGGGATTTGTAGGCTAAAGAGGGGGTGCGGGAGGCCACCAAGGTGGGCACAATCCACCTGGGCGCGCTTGGGCCCCCAGCCGCGCCCTGGTGGGTTGTGCCCCCCTTGGGGCACCCCCAGGTGCTGCTCTGGCCCATCCTGGGTGTTCTGGTCCATAAAAAATCTCCAAAAAGTTTTGCAGTGTTTGGAATCCATTTGATATTGATTTCCTGCGATGTGAAAAACAAGCAAAAAACAGCAACTGGCACTAGGCACTGGGTTAATAGGTTAGTCCAAAAAAATGATATAAAGTTGCTATAAAATGATTGTAAAACACCCAAGAATGATAATATAATGGCATGGATACTTCATAAATTATAGATACGCTGGAGACGTATTAGCATCCCCAAGCTTAATTCCTACTCGTCCTCGAGTAGGTAAATGATAAAAGAAATAATTTAAAGTGTGAATGCTAGCAAAGTGCATAAATTTGATCAATGATAATTTCAATAACTTTTCCTAGCATCATGACAACAACTCTTTCTTATAAAATTTCTCATGTTTAAAGTAGCAACCAATTCGCATGTTAAGGTTCAAACAATGAATTCTCTTGAAACTCAACAACCTATGTTCTCAGTCACCAATCAATTGCAATTCAACTTATTCAACAGAGTTCAAGTAAGAGCTCCACATACTCAACCATCATATAGTCTTCTATGATTGCTAACACTCACCGCATACACATGAGCAAAACATTTCAACTGGACACATAGAAAGATAGGGGCTTATAATTTTGCCTCCCAACATATTCACCTCAAGGGTGATGTCAACAATAATAACTCATGCTACCCACATCCAACTGGATATATGTTCCTAGATCTTTCCTCACCACATGATGCTTGCCAAAAGAGAAAAATAAAAAGGAATAGAGAGAAGAACTTTGACTCTTTGCATAAAAGTAAATACATAAAAGTAAAGGCCCTTCACAGAGGGAAGCAGAGGTTGACATGCGCTTATTTGTTTGTATGATCAACCGCTTAGTGCAAAAGAACGTCACGTTGTATTGCCCCCCTTGTGATGGCAACCTTTATTATGCAGTCTGTCGCTTTTATTCTTCACCATCACAAGTTCATACAACACTCAATTTTCTCTTACACTAAATGATCTCACACTTTTAGAAGCAATTTGTATTGCCTTATTGCACCGATGACAACTTACTTGATGGATCTTTCTCAATCCTTAGGTAGGTATGGTGGACTCTTGAAGATAAGATTTGGGTTTAAGGGTTTTTGGAGGCACAAGTAGTATCTCTACTTGGTGCGGAATTTTTGGCTAGCAAGGATGGGGGGAAAGCACCACATGTTGAAGGATCTATGACAATATAACTTCTACATGAATATGAACAAACATAAACCATTATGTTGTCTTCCTTGTCCAACGTCAAAAATTTTGGCATATAATATTTTGATGGGGGCTCACAATCACAAAAGATTTCCATGATAGTGTATTTGCATGTGAAAGTTCTCTTCCTCATACTAATTATTCGTGAATTGCTTGTATGACCAATATTGTGATTGTCAAGCCTCAAAAGATTTCACTTTCTAAACCCAATGTGAAGCTACCAGTAGGCATGATATAATTTCAACTTCATGATATTCAATTCATACAACAATTTACTCACAGGATATAAGTGAAGCACTAGAGTAAATGACAAGCTACTCCAAAAAGATATAAGTGAAGATCATGAGCACAATATTTCTTTCTCTCAAATTAATTTAAGTGAAGCAAGTGGGAATTATTTCAAAAATACTAAAGCACACCGTGCTAAAAAAGATATAAGTGAAGCACTAGAGCAATTCCATAGAAAAGATCTTCGTTGATGGGATGTGAATGCCGCTTACCTAGCCTCCGTGGCAACTATTTGAGGACTCTATTTTATTTAAAAAAATCAGATCTAAGTATTTTATTAAAACATAAAGAAAAATGAAAAAAAGACATTCTAAGAATAGCACACATCATGTGAAGAATCGAAAACTTGGGCTCAACCGATACTAACCCATAATTGTTGAAGAAGAAAGGTGGGATGCCTACCGGGGCATCCCCAAGCTTAGATGCTTGAGACTTCTTGAAATATTATCTTGGGATGCCTTGGGCATCCCCAAGCTTGAGCTTCTGTGTCTCCTTAATTCCTATCATATCACAGTTTTCCTAAATCTCAAAAGCTTCATCCACACAAAACTCAACAAGAACTCGTGAGATAAGTTAGTATAAACCAATGCAAAAACCTTAACATTCTCTACTGTAGAAAATAACTAAAAAATTTGTTCAACATTTCATACTAAATGCCTCTGCATATTTAATACTCCTATCCTCAAATACAATCATTAAACAAGCAAACATATGCAAACAATGCAAACATAACAGCAATCTGCCAAAACAGTACAGTCTGTAAAGAATGCAAGAGTATCAATACTTATTTAACTCCAAAACTTATGAAAATTTACCAAACTGTAGAAAATTTATCATAGCTTATTTTTCAAAAAGTTTCAACATTTTATCGCATTCTGAATTTTCTAGGGAATTTTTGCAACAGCGGTAAACTTTCTGTTTTCAAACAGAAACATGTAGACTTGTAAAATAAGCATAGTAAAGGCTATCAATGCCACCATTATTGAAATAAAAGATGCAAAAAATTATTCTAAATAACATCAAGAAAATCCTAACAAAATAAGTTCACACTCCAAGCAAAACACAGATCATGTGACGAATGAAAACATAGCTCCAAGTGAGGTTACCGATAATGTTGGAGACGAAAGAGGGGATGCCTTCCGGGCATCCCCAAGCATAGTTACTTGGATCTTCCTTGAATATTACCTTGGGGTGCCTTGGGAATCCCCAAGATTAGGGTCTTGTCACTCCTTATTCTCCTCTTATCATCGTCTCACCCGAAACTTGAAAACTTCAATCACACAAAACTTAACGGAACTTCATGAGATAGGTTAGTATGACAAAGAGCAAACCGTTTCACTTTGGTACTGTAAAAGACAAGATTCATAATTGTGTACACACAATGCCTACTGTAGAATATAATTTCCACCATTTATATTGAGCAATATAAGCCATGGGAACTAGAAAACAAGCAAACTATGCATTGAAAACAGAATCTGTCAAAAACAGAATAGTCTGTAGTAATCTGTACTCCAACCATACTTCTGCTACACCAAAAATCTTGAAAAAAATAGTAAAACGTGGTAAATTAGTCTATTAATCTTCTGCAAAAAGAATCAGCATTTTATCGTGATTCTGTTAAAAATGAGAATTGGTTTCCTATAGCGCAAAAGTTTCTATTTTTCAGCAAGATCAAATCAACTATCACCGTAAGCCATCCCAAAGGTCTTACTTGGCACTTTATTGAAACAAAAGCAATAAAACATGATTAATACAGTAGCCTAATCATGTGAACACACAAAAACAGTAGTTAATAGTGTTGGGTTGTCTCCCAACAAGCGCTTTTCTTTAATGCCTTTTAGCTAGGCATAATGATTTCAATGATGCTCGCATAAAAGATAAGGATTGAAACATGAAAAAGAACATCATGAAGCATATGACTAGCACATTTAAGCCTAACCCACTTCATATGCATAGGGATTTTGTGAGCAAACAATTTATGGAAGCAAGAATCAACTAGCATAGGAAGGCTAGACAAGCATAACTTCAAAACTTCCAACACATAGAGAGGAAACTTGATATTATTGCAATTCCTACAAGCATAAGTTCCTCCCTCGTAATAAATTTTAGTAGAATCGTGAAGAAAATATACAATATAAATATCACATAAGGCATTCTTTTCATGACACAAAAGCATAGAAAACTTACTACTCTCCACATAAGCAAATTTCTTCTCATCAATAATAGTGGGAACAAACTCAACCTAATAACTGTCATGAACGTGAAAATTAAAATCATGATGACAAGTTTCATGGTTATCATTATTCTTTATAGCATACATGTCATCACCATAATCATCATAGATATCAACTTTGTTCTCATAATCAATTGGAACCTCTTCCGATATAGTGGATTCATCACTAAATAAAGTCACGAACTCTCCAAATCCACTTTAATAATTATCACAATAAGATTCAACACCCTCCAAAATAGTGGGATCATTACTTACTAAAGTTGACACTCTTCCGAACCCACTTTCATCAATATAGTCATCATAAATAGGAGGCATACTTTCATCATAGTAAATTTGCACATCAAAACTTGGGGAACAAAAAATATCATCTTCATCAAACATAGCATCCCCAAGCTTGTAGCTTTGCAAATCATTAGCATCATGGATATTCAAAGAATTCATACTAACGACATTGCAGTCATGCTCATCATTCAAATATTTTGTGCCAAACAATTTATTGACTTCTTCTTCTAACATTTGAGCACAATTTTCCGAACCATCATTTTCAAGAAAGATATTATAAAGATGATCAATAATATGATGCAACCTCAATTCCATTTTTGTAGTTTTCTTTTATAAACCAAACTAGTGATAAAACAAGAAATTAAAAGATTCAATTGCAAGATCTGAAGATATACCATCATGCACTCACCTCCCCGGCAATGGCGCTAGAAAATAGCTTGATGTCTACTACGCAACTTTATTCGTGTAGACACGTGTTGGGCCTCCAAGCGCAGAGTTTTGTAGGACAGTAGCAATTTTCCCTCAAGTGGATGACCTAAGGTTTACCAATCCGCGGGAGGTGTAGGATGAAGATGGTCTATCTCAAACGACCCAGCCACCAAATAATAAAAGGTCTCTTGTGTCCCCAACACACCAAATACAATGGTAAGTTTTATAGGTCCACTAGTTCGGCGAAGAGATGGTGATAAAAGTGTAATATTGATGGTAGAAATATTTTTTATAATCTGAATAAATAAAAACAGCAAGGTAGCAAATGGTAAACGGGCACAAAAACGGTATTGCAATGCTTGAAAATAAGGCCTAGGGTCCGTACTTTCACTACTGCAATCTCTCAACAATGCTAATATAATTGGATCATATAACCGTCCCTCAACATGCAATGAAGAATCACTCCAAAGTTCCTATCTAGCGGAGAACATAAGACTAAATTGTTTGTAGGGTACGAAACCACCTCAAAGCTATTCTTCCCGATCAATCTATCCTAGAGTTTGTACTAAAATAACATGAAGCTATTCCTTCTGATCGATCTAACCAATAGTTCGTACTAAAATAACACCAACAAAAATTCAGATTCATGATATTCAATCCAAAACAAAGAAATTCAAAGAGTGCCCCAAGATTTCTATTAGAGAAACAAATACAAGAACGTGCATCAACCCCTATGCATAGATTACCCCAATGTCACCTCGGGAATCCGCGAGTTGAGTGCCAAAACATATATCAAGTGACTCAAGACGATACCCCATTGTCACCATGAGTATTAAATTGCAAAACATATATCAAGTGTTCTCAAATCCATAAAAGTATTCAATCCGATAACAACGAAATCTCAAAGGGAAAAACTCAATTAATCTCAACAAGATAGAGAGGGGAAAACACCATATGATCCGACTATATTAACAAAGCCCGCGATACATCAAGATCGTGACATCTCAGGAACACGAGAGAGAGATTAAACACATAGCTACTGGTACAAACCCTCAGCCCCGAGGGTGGACTACTCCCTCCTCATCATGGTGGCCGCCGGGATGATGAAGATGGCCACTGGTGATGATTCCCCCCTCCGGCAGGGTGCCGAAAAGGGTCTAGATTGGTTTTCGGTGGCTATAGAGCCATGCGGTGGCGGAACTTCTGATCTAGGTTAACCCCAGGGTTTTTGGAATTTTTGGGGATTTATAGGCTAAAGAGGGGGTGCGAGAGGCCACCGAGGTGGGCACAACCCACTTGGGCACGCCTGGGCCCCCAGCCGCGCCCTGGTGGGTTGTGCCCCCCTTGGGGCACCCCCAGGTGCGGCTCTAGCCCATCCTGGGTGTTCTGGTCCACAAAAATTCTCCAAAAAGTTTCGCAGTGTTTGGACTCCGTTTGATATTGATTTCCTGCGATGTGAAAAACAAGCAAAAAACAGCAACTGGCACTAGGCACTTGGTCAATAGGTTAGTACCAAAAAATGATATAAAGTTGCTATAAAATGATTGTAAAACACCCAAGAATGATAATAACGACATGAATACTTCATAAATTATAGATACGTTGGAGACGTAATAGCATCCCCAACTTAATTCCTACTCGTCCTCGAGTAGGTAAATGATAAAAGAAATAATTGATGAAGTGTGAATGCTAGCAAAGTTCATAAATTTGATCAATGATAATTTCAATCACTTTTCCTAGCATCATGACAACAACTCTTTCTTATAAAATTTCTCATGTTTAAAGTAGCAACCAATTCACATGTTAAGGTTCAAACAATGAATTCTCTTGAAACTCAACAACCTATGTTCTCAGTCACCAAGCATTTGCAATTCAACTTATTCAACAGAGTTCAAGTAAGAGCTCCACATACTCAACCATCATATAGTCTTCTATGATTGCTAACACTCACCGCATACACATGAGCAAAACATTTCAACCGGACACATAGAAAGATAGCGGCTTATAATTTTGCCTCCCAACATATTCACCTCAAGGGTGATGTCAACAATAATAACTCATGCTACCCACATCCAACTGGATATATGTTCCTAGATCTTTCCTCACCACATGATGCTTGCCAAAAGAGAAAAATAAAAAGGAATAGAGAGAAGAACTTTGACTCTTTATATAAAAGTAAATACATAAAAGTAAAGGCCCTTCGCAGAGGGAAGCAGAGGTTGCCATGCGCTTATTTGTTTGTATGCTCAACCCCTTAGCGCAAAAGAACATCATGTTGTATTGCCCCTTGTGATGGAAACCTTTATTATGCAGTCTGTCACTTTTATTCTTCACCATCACAAGTTCATACAACGCTCAATTTTCACTTACACTAAATGATCTCACACTTTTAGAATCAATTTTTATTGCCTTATTGCACTGATGACAACTTACTTGATGGATCTTTCTCAATCCTTAGGTAGGTATGGTGGACTCTTGAAGATAATATTTGGGTTTAAGGGTTTTTTGGATGCACAAGTAGTATCTCTACTTGGTGCAGAATTTTTCGCTAGCAAGGATGGGGGGCAAGCATCACATGTTGAAGGATCTATGGCAATATAACTTCTACATGAATATAAACAAACATAAACCATTACGTTGTCTTCCTTGTCCAACGTCAACAATTTTGGCATATAATATTTTGATGGGGGCTCACAATCACAAAAGATTTCCATGATAGTGTATTTGCATGTGAAAGTTCTCTTCCTTGTACTAATTATTCGTGAATTTCTTGTATGACCAATATTGTGATTGTCAAGCCTCAAAATATTTCACTTTCTAAACCCAATGTGAAGCTACCACTAGGCATGATATAACTTCATCTTCATGATATTCAATTCATTCAACAATTTACTCATAGGATATAAGTGAAGCACAAGAGTAAATGACAAGGTACTCCAAAAATATATAAGTGAAGATCATGAGCATAATATTTATTTCTCTCAAATTAATTTAAGTGAAGCAAGAGAGAATTGTTGGGGAACGTAGTAATTTAAAAAATATCCTACGCACACACAAGATCCATCTAGGTGATGCATAGCAACGAGAGGGGAGAATGTTGTCTACGTACCCTCGTAGACCGTAAGCGGAAGCGTTATGACAACACAATTGATGTAGTCGTACGTCTTCATGATCCGACCGATCCTAGCACCGAAGGTACGACACCTCCACGATCTGCACACGTTCAGCTTGGTGACGTGCCATGAAGTCTAGATCCAGCTAAGGTCGAGGGATAGTTTCGTCAGCACGATGGCATGATGACGGTGATGATGAAGTTACCGACGCAGGGCTTCACCTAAGCTCTACAACGATATGACCGAGGTGGAAATCTGTGGAGGGGGGCACCACACACGGCTAAACAATCAACTTGTGTGTCTATGGGGTGCCCCCTCCCCCATATATAAAGGTGTGGAGGAGGGGGAGAGCCGGTCCTCTCATGGCACGCCCAAGGGGGGAGTCCTACTCCCGATGGGAGTAGGATTCCCCCTTCCCTAGTTGGAGTAGGAGAGGAAGGAATGGGGAGAGAGAGGGAAGGAAAGGGGGGGGGGGCGCCCCACCCAATTCGGATTTGGCTTTGGGGGCGCGCCCTCCACCTTGGCCGCCTCCTCCTCTCTCCCACGAAGGCCCAATAAGGCCCATACACTCCCCAGGAGGTTCCGGTAACCCCCAGTACTCCGGTAAATGCCCGAACTCACCCGGAACCATTCTAATGTCCAAAGATAGCCTTCCAATATATCGATCTTTATGTCTCGACCATTTCGAGACTCCTCGTTATGTCCGTGATCATATCCGGGACTCCGAACTACCTTCGGTACATCAAAACACATAAACTCATAATACTGATCGTCACCGAACGTTAAGCGTGCGGACCCTACGGGTTCGAGAACTATGTAGACATGACCAAGACACATCTCCGGTCAATAACCAATAGCGGAACCTAGATGCTCATATTGGCTCCTACATATTGTATGAAGATCTTTATCGGTCAAACCGCACAAAAACATACATTGTTCCCTTTGTCATCGGTATGTTTTTGCCCGAGATTCGATCGTTGGTATCATTATACCTAGTTCAATATCGTTACCGGCAAGTCTCTTTACTTGTTCCGTAATGCATCATCCCGCAACTAACTCATTAGTAGCAATACTTATAGTGATGTGCATTACCGAGAGGGCCCAGAGATACCTCTCCGACAATCGGAGTGACAAATCCTAATCTCAATCTATGCCAACTCTGTTGGGGAACGCAGTAATTTCAAAAAAATTCCTATGCACACGCAAGATCATGGTGATACATAGCAACGAGAGGGGAGAGTGTTGTCTACGTACCCTCGTAGACTGTAAGCGGACGCACTATGACAACGCGATTGATGTAGTCGTACGTCTTCACGATCGACCGATCCTAGTACCGAAGGTACGACACCTCCGCAATCTGTAGACGTTCGGCTCGGTGACGTCCCACGAACTCATGATCCAGCAGAGTGTCGAGGGAGAGCTTCGTCAGCATGACGGCGTGATGACGGTGATGATGATGCTACCGGAACAGGGCTTCACGTAAGCACCGCTACTATATGATCGAGGTGGATTGTGGTGGAGGGGGGCACTTCACACGGCTAAAAGATCAATGATCAACTTGTGTGTCTATGGGGTGCCCCCTCCCCCGTATATAAAGGAGTGGAGGAGGGGGGAGGCCCTCCTATGGCGTGCCCTATGGGGAGTCCTACTCCCACCGGGAGTCACTACAAAAAAATACACTTCCATGATGATACATGTTTGTCACAGTAGGTCATGTTTTCTGTCATGCATGTACATCCATGACAAATTTATGACAGAATCAAGATAGTCATACCTGTGCTGTCGTAGAAGTGTTCCATGACATTACCAAAATTATCATCATGGAAGTGTCCACTTCCATGACGATAAATCGCGCGTCACAGAAGTGCTTTCGTCAAGGGTGACCGACACGTGGCATCCACCGTAACGGAACGCCGTTAAGATATCGAGTCTGGTTTTGGATCCGATAACCCATTAACAGCCCCGACCAATGGGGATTTTCCATGTGTAAAATCATCATTGGCTGGAGGAAACACGTGTCGGCTCACCGTTTGGGACAGATGTCATGCACTCATTGGACCCAAAGTGCCTATGATATGTCGACACGTGGCACGGCCCAACAGAGGCCCATTCCTATGAAAAGGCCAGCCCGTTTGACTTGGTCAAAAGGTGGCAGGCCGGCGCACGGCAAGCCTGTTAACGGCCTGTTCGCATATAGCCCATTTACAGCCTGCTATCCCAGGGCCTGTTTACGGCCTATCCAAATTAGTCCCAATAGCGTCATCTCGGCCATCCAATATAATTCCAGCCCGTTTTAACTTCCGACCCATGTATGGCCCATGACGTCTTTCGGCCCATATGAGGCCCTTATTACTCTCGGTCCATTAACGGCCCGTGGTGAAACTGGCCTGTAATGAACAGTGTATAACTTTATACCCATTAACGACACGTGGTGAAACTGGCCCGTAATGAATAGTGTATCACTTTATGCCCATTAACGGCCCATTATTCCGTTGGGCCGTTTCCAGCCCATGTTATCTTTTGGCCTTCTCGGGGCCCATTTATTCTTGGGCTCATTTCCACATTCGTTTACTTACGGCCCGTTACTGTCATTTTCTGCTTGTGGGCCGAATTCAGCCTGTGGATATAGTCGGCCCGTTTGTGGCCCGTTAATACGTTGAGCCATTTTCATAGTGTCATCAAAATAAGGCCGATTAACGACGGCCCGTTATGGTCGACCCATGAACGATTTCAACTCTAGCCCATTTACGGCCATAATGTGGTCTGTTATTGGCCCCTGTTTGGCCAACCGATCATACGGCCCGTAGAAGGTCCATTAATGATACGGCCCATAGAAGGCCCATTGTGTCTATGGCCCGTATAAGGCGCATTGTTTCTATGCCACGTAGAAGGCCCTTTGTTTCTATGGCCCTTAGAAGGCCCATTGTTTCTACGGCCCGTAGGAGGCCCATGTTAACTACAGCCGGTGGGCATCAAAGTTTGCCACCAGTGCAAATATAGGGAACACCCTACACTATACAAAAATGGCTTGCTGTTTTCTTCAGCCGGTGGCTGCACGTTAAGAACAAATTTTGTATCGCACCAAAACAAATTACAACTATAAAACAAAAGGAAGGTTGGCATAAAAGTTAACAGTCTAGCAGATAAATGCACCACCAGAAGTTCAGAAGCTCAGTTCATTTGACCTGACTGTTACATTTTCCTGTTGTATTGTCCGACGGAGCACCATAACCTTCGCCTTTAGTTCTCCTAGGCTCCTGAACAACATAGCAAATGTCTGATAGTCTGGTTTCAAAACCATGCATATCTTGACAACATTGAACAATGTCTCTCCTTATTTCACAAAGGGTCTCTGTTAGGGGATGGACTTGTGTCTGGAGCGCAGATACAACATTGTTTTGAGCTTGCATATCTTGATCTTGAGGCAGTTTGGATGAGATTTCCTTAACAACCAAGCCAGTATTACGCAGGAACATGCTTTTGGCACTGTTAGTGGACAGGTACTGACCCACTGTAGCAAGCGCTAACATAGCGGTTATAGTTGCCTCGCCACCTTCAGAAGGTGGCGGTTCCACCATTTTTTCCATAGCTCGCTGAAAAGTTGTGGTTTTACATTAGTAGTACCAAAACAGAAGATATTAAGGAGGCATCAAAACCAGACAAAATAGCTTTGGTCTATATACAGAACTTATTCTGGTGAACCCATGTAAAATAATAGTTGTATTTTATTGCAAAGTACATAATAAAACCAGGTTCCAAACATATGACCATGTACCATCGCTAATATATTGTCTATTTCTTCACATTGTATTGAGGGCTAAGGATAAAGAGACAAAGTTTATAATACGGTAAGCATAGTATGGCATCATTCATATCACAAAACAACTGAGAACAGACAAACAGGCAATTGTAACGTTGTGTGGGCAAGTCCAGCACGAAACTAGATTACTGGTCAAGATCAAAGGAACATCACTCCTCTCTTTTAAACCTTGTAAGGTGCAATGATACGCTAAGACAATTGTGTATAAAATTGAAAAGAGTAATAGACATTGGCTGCAAACCATGCAGTTCAAGGCACAAGTTAGAGTAAGTAGTAGTTAAAAGGCATGAGGATTAAGGACTTACAATAGCGGCTTTGACTGGTGTAGTCATGCCCTTCTTCTTGCTGGTGTGACAGTCCTTGAAGATTTCCACAACATTTGGTTCAGGTAATTTTTGGTCCTTGCGGGCTTTCTTCTGCATTTGGAACAAGTCAATATAGATCTAATAATATGGTACAGCGAAAAGAGTGAAACAACATCTAATTACAAGAGCCTCGCAGTGTGCAATATAGCTACGAGATCCTGTCGTTTGTTGGAATTTCACTTTCGTACGGTTGGCCTTGTTCTTCGAACAGTTCACCTACAAGAAGCTAGATTTGTGTGGCACATGCGTAAATAGGACTTCAACATGTGATCTGATGACATATATATAATGTACCCGATACTTCGGATCGGACCAGTGTTTAACAAGGCCTCTCCAGTCTTCATCAGATATATTTTCCACTGGAGATGTTTGGGCAAGTTCACTGTTAGCCTTGCCTTCAAAGTGAGTTTTCCTCAAGTTATACAATACTGTCGCAGAGCAGACTTGAAAACATGGGTGCAAGCTTGTCTGGTTGCATTATCTTGGCTATCCAACTTGAACCTCATCTGTTGAAAATTATGGAAGTCTCATTATCAGCAACCTAGAAAGTATTGGACAGAGCAAAACAATATTACTAGTTTCCATACATAACCATACTTACAGATAAATGGTCGAGGAAGGTGTTGAACTAGGCTTCGTCTTTGTCATTCCTGTACTTAATCCATGTTGGGAGGATACGTACATGACACCTAATAGCAACCGTTGCCTCTGATACTAACTTGGCTGACTCTGTAGCATCACGTGGCCTTTTTAGACCTGCCTCAAAACGGATCTCCATTCTTCCTCCTCTAGATTTAGTTAACCTATCGAGCATTATCCCTGATGTTTGTTTCCTCTTGCGCCTAGGTGCTAGTCCAACAACAAACATAGGAAGTATTAGTGTACATCAAACTATGAGACTACATATAAAGAAGCATGCAACTGTAACTTGACTCCAGCAACTACCTTCTTGCTGTTGAAGCTCACAAAGTTCATCCGATCTTGCCAACTCATCTTGTGTCAAAAGTGCTTCAGAAGTAGTGTCGGGTGGCAAGGGAGCTTGGGAACGTGCTGCTAGCTGAGTTGACCAATGAGTAAATCATGCAGCTGGTGGTACTGTGGAAGGTGTTGCAACAACTAGGGTTGTCTCTGCTTGTTTGGTGGCAGCTATTTGTTTCTGTTTGGCTTGTTCTACAGCTCGTGTAGCACGGGATACCCTGTCGGTATAATTTTTCGCTGGACTTTGAACTTCTATTGCACCATTAGTACCAACAGAGTCTGCAGGATTGTTCCGCTTCCCTTTCCCTGTCGTTCTGTCTTGCTTCCTCTTTCTCTGTGCCATGTTAAGTCAAGCCGACAAGAAAAATGAATAACAATTTAGTTCTTCAGAACAAATGTACTTTGATGTAAGAACATGGTGTGATAGACAGATATTGTATGCTCTAGAAACAGGAACACGTGTCTTAGTCACAAGTATAATGTGTAAAGTAAGCAGATGAAATTCAACAGAATTAGAAGAAATACAAGCTAGACATCATACATAACATGCAACCACATATAACAATGCCAAGTTAGAGGGAGCATCTGTGATGGTGCACTAGGGGAGACGCGCTCATCACCAACACAACTACATTGAGTGTCTATGCATGTGTTGTCTTGGAAATCATATTGGGGGGATGGAGGAGTACAATCTATAGAGGCCCTCTGTCGGTGTCAAAACCAGCGAATCTCGGGTAGGGCGTCCTGAACTGTGCGTCTAGGCCGGATGGTAACAGGAGGCGAGGGACACGGAGTTTTACCCAGGTTCGGGCCCTCTCGATGGAGGTAAAACCCTACGTCCTGCTTGATTAATATTGATGATATGGGTAGTACAAGAGTAGATCTACCACGAGATCGAAGAGGCTAAACCCTAGAAGCTAGCCTATGGTATGATTGTTGTTGTGTATGTTTTCCTACGGACTAAAACCCTCCGGTTTATATAGACACCGGAGAGGGTTAGGGTTACACAAAGTCGGTTACAATGGTAGGAGATCTGCATATCCGTATCGCCAAGCTTGCCTTCCACGCCAAGGAAAGTCCCTTCCGGACACAGGATGAAGTCTTCAATCTTGTATCTTCATAGTCCAGGAGTCCGACTGAAGGTATAGTCCGGTCATCCGGACACCCCCTAATCCAGGACTCCCTCAGTAGCCCCTGAACCAGGCTTCAATGACGACGAGTCCGGCGCGCAGATTGTCTTCGGCATTGCAAGGCGGGTTCCTCCTCCAAGTACTTCATAGAAGATTTTGAACACAAAGATAGTGTCCGGCTCTGAAAAATAAGTTTCCACATATTGCCATAGAGAGAATAATATTTACACAAATCTAATCTGCTGACGTATTCTATAGCGTGACACACCACGACCAAGCCTTTATCCGAGTCGTTTCATTATCCCACCTCAGCGTGTCATGCGACGCGGTTTCCTTGGCACGTCTTGTTAAAGCAGAGATCGTGTCCCCTTATCCTAGGATTCTCATCAATACGGGCGTGGGTAACCCAACCGCGCCTTTGATTACGGCGCTTGGAGATAAGCGAGTTTTACCAGGCTGGTGGGGACATGTAGTTGCGTCCACCCATATAAGGGGATAAGGATCCACCTTTTCACCTACACCTTCTTCCTCCTTTGCCTATCCATTCTTGGGCACTCGAGCTCCAGCGCCCAAGTCTGCACTCCCCACCTCAACCTTCTCCAGCCATGTCCGGAGCGGGAGGCAAGTGGATGGTTTCCTCCGTCACGAAGGGACACATCAAAAAGGTGAGGAAGGCCGGATACCTGTCTAACAACATCGCGTACCGGCTTCCCGAAAAGGGGCAGCTCATCCCCACCCCTAGGCCCCATGAGAGGGTGGTGTTCCTCCCCCATTTCCTCCGCGGACTGGGCTTCCCTCTCCACCCATTTGTCCGGGGGCTCATGTTCTACTACGGCCTGGATTTTCACGATCTGGCCCCGAACTTTGTCCTCCTCAACATCTCGGCATTTATCGTGGTGTGCAAGGCTTTCCTCCGCATCCGCCCCCATTTCTGCCTATGGCTCAAGACTTTCAATGTCAAGTCGAAGGTGGTGCGCGGCAACCAGGCGGAGTGCGGATGCGCCATGGTGGGCAAGATGGCCAACGTCCTATGGCTCGAGGGCTCCTTTGTGGAGACCCTGAAGGGGTGGCAATCGGGGTGGTTTTACATCACCGAGCCGCGCGACGCCGAATGGGTCGCACCCCCCGAGTTTCGATCCGGACCTCCTACGCGGCTCACCTCCTGGAAGGAGACGGGCCTGTCGTGGGGTAAGAAAGGAGAGCTAACCGGACTCCAAACATGCATCCAAACCCTGGTGGACAAGAAGCTCAAACTTGTCAACATAGTCCAGGTTATGCTCATCCGCCTGATCCTCTCATGTCAATAACGGGCTTTCAACCTGTGGGAGTTCGACCCGGCGCGGCACCAAACTCTGAGCAGGCTCTTCGACATGACGTACGAAGATGCCTGGAAGGTGCTTTTCAAGGGCGCCGAGGCCCCCGCATCCGCTACCGAGGATCACGGATTCAGTATGCAGCGTCACGCTCATGCGGTAAGCTATTTTTTCCTTTTATAGGGTATCAGTTTTTCATAGTTTGACTCCATGCAGGACCTAAGCTCCCTTACCTTTAACAGGACTGGCAGGTGACGTCCAGACAGATCAACTGTCTGGCTCCTTTACCCGAAGGCCCAGTGGACGCTCGCTTGGCGAAGCTGCTGGTTCCGGTACCCTATGTGGTGCCGGAGAAGAAGGCCACGAAAAAGGCCACGGGGACTCGAAAGAGTGCCCGGCTCCAGGAGGTGTCAGATCCATCATCCGACGGTTCCGAGGCGCATTCCTCCCGTGAAGACGAGGAGGAAGAAGAAGAGACCTCTCCCCCTCCAGCGGGAGGAGAGAAGAAAAGGAAGGCCGCCCCCTCTGGGGAGGCCGGAGGGTCCAGGAACGGGAAAACCCTTCCTCCGGACTACTCCGCCGACGCCGACGACGGCGGAGAGGAGTGGCAGCCCAGGGCCAAGCCCCTGGCAAAATCGTAAGTATCCGGATACTAGAGTAATTCATAGTATTCGTTTATTGCACAACTTTCCCTTACGTCGAATATGTTTATGCAGCCCACCCAAAGACCGGCTCGGCGCGTCGTCGAGCGGTTCACTGGACTCGTCGGATGTGAACTCGCTTCCGACGGCTTCCTCCCCCCGCTCTGCAGACGACACCGAAGTGTTGTCCCAACAGGTTCCAAGCCGGGAGGAGGTGGACCTGGAGGCGTCGCAAGGCGACCTCCCGGACTCCAAGAGTAAAGGGGATGAGACCCCTAGGGATCCAAGTCCGGCTCTAGGCCGGACACCGCTCCGGAACCTTCAAAGGTTCCAGAGTCCGGCGGGGGCCTCCTTCCAAGAGGAGCAAGCCCACCATGCCGGTGACCCCCGTCCAACCGGAGGCGCTGGACAATCTATTGGAGGCGCTCCAAGGCGCTTCCATCAACGAGGAGCACCGCACCATTATGAGTGCGGTGGTCCAGAAGGTTCAGTCCGCCAAGAGCGGATTGACTGAAGCTTGTACTAGCCTTTTAACAGGCTTTGAGGTAAGTAAATAATATTACCGCATAGACAGTAGCCCCTGATGCTCTATTTGGCGTTTGGGAAGAAAAGACGAATAGAGGATCAAATAAAATTCGCAGGAGTCTAACAAAAAGGAGTCAATATGCGTATGCAGGCTTCTCTGCTTGCGTCCGCCGCACTGACTGCGGAGGTGGACACGCTAAAGCAGAACCTCGAGCGGTCCGAGCAAGAGCTCGGTCGTGCCAAGAAGCAGCTCGAGGACAATGAAGGTAAGAAATACCTTGTTTAAATATATATAAAAAGGTGCAATTGCAAAAAATGACAGGATTATCGTGGCTATTGTAGGGGCCACGTCTGAGGTGGCGACCCTTAAGCAAGCGCTGGTCGAGGCCGAGAAGAAGGCGGCCACGGAACGCATCGAGCGGGAGAAGTATGAGGCCGAGGTTGGCAAGGTACGGCAAGATCTCCAGGCTCTCATGGAAAAACATGAGAGCTTGGAGCTTGACTCAAAGACGCGAGCGTCCGAGCTCGCGGTGGCTATTGAAAATGCCAAGTCTGCCAAGGTCGAATCCCAGAAGACCCTCCAGGAGTTGGATGAGGTGAAGAAGATAGCGGCGGGTAAGGCATTCTTTATGCAAAGCAAACACATAAACGTGAGTTACTTGTTACTTACCCGAATCCGGAACTCTCCAGGAGCCTTCGCAGATCTTCCCTGGAGTGTGTCTGATGCCGCCGCATTCTATCGAGCCGAGGAGGGCAGCTCGACGGAGAAGGTGTTCTGGTCTCAGTTTGCTGAGGCCGGACACCCCGTGCCCCTGAGCGACCAGCTGAAGCAACTGGTCGAGCTCCACAAGGCGGCCGAACAGGCCATGAAGGGCCTCATAGTTCGGTTGTGGCCTGGAGGGGCTCTGCCTGGGAGTTATTTCGGGCTGGTGCAGCGGCTGGTGGAGGCCTGTCCAAGGCTCGAAGTCATCAAGTGCTCCATCTGCATTGAAGGCGCCCATAGGGCCCTTGCCCGTGCTAAGGTGCACTGGGGCAAGCTGGATGCTGAGAAGCTTGTGAAGGACGGGCCACCGTCGGGGAAAGAGCATCGCAAGCCCGAGAATTATTATAAGGATGTTCTGAGGGGTGCCTGCCTTGTGGCGGATGAATGTTCTAGGGATGTAATTTTTGAGTGAAACTTGCTCGTTTTGTCCTGTGCGCTGAAAACTTGTTCATATGCACTAAGCAATGCTGTTCAATTTAAAATATTACCTTCTGTGCGGCTGTTTATCAATTCTGAGAGATGGCAAGTCGCCGGCTTCTGCCCCCGTGCCGCTAGTGCTGGGGTGTTCGGGGATAAACCTGAGCGCTCTTTTTCCCATGTTTGGGTCCTTCGAGGGAGGCGCTCAGCCCAACGAACAAGGCAATCGGACTATAATGCGTGAACACTCTCACTTAGCCATAGAATTCTATAATTTTAAATTTCGGCGAAGCCCCTGGTATCCGGAAGACCGAGTTCGGGGCGCTATCCACGCCTTGGTGGGACAGAGCCGGCTCCTCGCCCTAAGTGGCATAAGTCTTTAGGGACTCGAAAAACCTCTCGAACAGCGACCAGCTCTTGCTTCATCATGACAGTCACTTTTAGCTTTCTCCACTGAGGTGCTCAACCCAGCTCAACTGGGGCACAATCGCAGTGGTTCTCCTAGTGCTACCTTAGCCGATATAGCGGAACGTAAGGCACCAAAACATAGGAGCCGGACAAACCCAACTATTGACCCAAGACATGATTCAGAGCTGATGCATATAATGCTATAAGTTCGGGGTGCCGCACTTGTTAAAGTGTTCGGACTTCTCACGCCATATTGAGGGGCACTAAAGCCCCTGGCGTATTTTGGCCGTACCAACGTGTACGGGTGCAACATGTCGTTAAGGAACATATATAAAGAAAAAAGGTAATGCAAAAATAGACGAAAGCTATGCATTGTTTATTAAAAAGGGCTGCGATCCAAGCAGAACGATACAAATAATGCGATAAGTGAAAGGTTGGACTAGTTAACAAGTCCGTTCCAGGGGCAAGCTGCGGAATAGTATGCGGAACAGGTATACTACTCGTGATAGAGACCACCTGGGAGTTCCGTAATGCGGCGTGGCTTGTCTGCTTCCCTGGTTCTTGCATCATTTGTGCGGCAATTGAACTGCCGAACAGGCCTTCTGAAGGATGGAGTCCTGAAATTAAGAGAAAATTAAAAAATCGGCAGCCCCTGGTACGGTTTAAGCCGTGTTTTGAGCATGCCATGATGGTGCCCCTCCCCCTGTACCCGTGGTATCTCTAGAGCGTAGTTATGTACGCGAAGTACTGGCGTCGCCTTTTTACGAGGGTTGGGGTTGGGGCCGCATTGCTACACCTGCTCGGATCGTGCCAGGCGGTCTTGTTGTAGGTTACTCCGGGCGCGCTTGACGGTGTCCGGCCGTTTAGTGGCCGGACTGGAGAACTGCCTGGAGAGGCTGCTTTGTACTTCCGCTGCAAGGGCCGCCGTGTGCTCCTCCGTTCGGAGGGAGCGTTCGGTGTTTCCATTGACCGTAATTACTCCTCGAGGGCCTGGCATCTTGAGCTTAAGGTATGCATAGTGCGGTACCGCATTGAACTTGGCGAATGCGGTTCACCCGAGCAGTGCGTGATAACCACTGCAGAACGGGACTATGTCGAAGATTAACTCCTCACTTCGGAAATTATCCGGAGATCCGAAGGCCACTTCAAGTGTGGCTGAGCCTGTACAGTTGGCCTCTACACCTGGTATTACGCCTTTAAAGGTCGTTTTGGTGGGCTTAATCCTCGAGGGATCTATGCCCATTTTCCGCACTGTATCCTGGTAAAGCAGGTTCAGGCTGCTACCGCCGTCCATAAGGACTCTAGTGAGATGAAATCCGTCAATAATTGGGTCTAGAACCAATGCTGCAAATCCTCCATGACGGATGCTAGTGGGATGGTCCCTTCGATCAAATGTGATTGGGCAGGAGGACCATAGGTTGAACTTTGGGGCGACTGGCTCTACCGCGTATACGTCCCTTAACGCGTGCTTCCGCTCCCTTTTGGGGACATGGGTTGCGTATATCATGTTCACCGTCCACACTTGTGGGGGAAAACCCTTCTGTCCACTGTTGTTCGGCGACCGGGGCTCCTCGTCGTCATCGCTATGCAGCCCCTTGTCTTCATTTTCGGCGTTTAACTTGCCTGCCTACTTGAACACCCAACAATCCCTGTTGGTGTGATTGGCCGGCTTTTCGGGGGTGCCATGTATCTGGCACAAGCGATCAAGTATTCGGTCCAAACTGGACGGGCCCCTAGGATTCCTTTTGAATGGCTTTTTCTGCTGACCGGATTTAGAGCCTCTGAATCTAGCATTAACTGCCGTATCCTCAGCATTGTCGCTGCTAATGCGGCGCTTCTGCTTGTTGCGACGCGACCTGCCACTATTGTCCCTGGTGTCCGAATTACTAGGGTTCTTGGTCATATTGTTGCTACAAGCAAGCCAACTGTCTTCTCCCGCGCAAAAGCGGGTCGTGAGTGTCGTGAGTGCTACCATAGATTTCGGCTTTTCCTATCCAAGGTGCCGGGCCAGCCACTCATCACGGATATTGTGCTTGAAGGCTGCTAGGGCCTCAACATCCGGACAGTCGACTATTTGATTTTTCTTTGTTAGGAACCGTGTCCAGAATTGCCTGGCCGATTCCTCTGGCTGCTGAATTACGTGACTTAGGTCATCGGCGTCTGGGGGTCGCACATAAGTGCCCTGGAAATTGTCGAGGAATGCGGCTTCCAGGTCCTCCCAACAACTGATTGATCCTGTTGGCAAGCTATTAAGCCAATGTCGAGCTGGTCCTTTAAGCTTGAGTGGGAGGTATTTGATGGCGTGGAAATCATCACCGTGGGCCATGTGGATATGAAGGAGATAATCCTCGATCCATACCGCCGGATCTGTTGTGCCATCATATGATTCCATGTTTACGGGTTTGAAACCCTCGGGGATTTGATGATCCATTATTTCGTCTATGAAGCATAGTGGGTGTGCGGCGCCTCTGTACTGGGCTATATCATGACGTAGCTCCAATGAGCTTTGTCTACTGTGTTCGGCCCTGACAAATTTGTGGCCAGCGTGATGGTTACCGTCTCGAGCCGTGGGGCGCCCCCGCGATCTGTAGATCGATCTTGTTTGCCTTGCCTTGTCCTCCAACATATCTCGTAAGTTCGGCGCGTATTCCCGTGCCTTGGTACGGGGTGCGGCTTGAGTGGAGGGCCGAGAGGCCTCTCTGTCACGGCCACGAGGTGGCCGGTCGGCCGCATCAAGTGCTTCCTCCTCTAATCGGGGTAGCAACCCGCGCTTTGGGTAGCTCTTGGAGGGGCGTTCGAGTTTATGCTCTTCGGCCGCAAGGACTTCAGTCCATCTGTCGACTAGCAAATCTTGATCAGCTCTAAGTTGTTGCTGTTTTTTCTTGAGGCTTCTGGCCGTGGCCATAAGCCTGCGTTGAAAACGGTCTTGCTCGACGGGATCCTCTGGCACGACGAATTCGTCGTCGTCAAGGCTTGCCTCGTCTTCGGAGGGAGGCATATAATTATCGTCCTCGACCTCTCTGTCTGCCGCTCTCTCATGAGGGTTGGTTTCTCCATCCTCCTGTGCTAAATCTTGCTGGAGGGGATTTTCTTCGGCACTTTCCGGAGTATTATTATCTCCCGTGTTGGAATCACCGTATTTGTTTTGGCAGGATTTTGAGCGGCGCCGCTGACGCCGACGCTTAGGCTGTTTCTTGGAGGGGTCATCCTCCGCTATTCCATCGCCATATCCTTCTTTTGGGGTGTCCACCATGTAAATGTCATATGACGAGGTGGCTTTCCAGGGCCTGGTAGGCGCTGGTTCGTCATCATCTCCTTCATCGGCGTCCATACCGTCGATGTCTTCGGAGTCGAAGTCGAGCATGTCGGTTAAGTCATCGACAGTGGTTACGAAGTGGGTGGTGGGTGGGCTTTGAATTTCTTCATCGTCCGTGCCCCAACCTTGCTGACCATAGTCCGGCCAGGGCTCTCCTAATAAAGAGAGAGACTTCAGTGTCTTCAGGATATCGCCGAAGGACGAGTGCTGAAAGATGTCCGCGGCAGTAAACTACATGATCGGCGCCCAATCGGATTCAATCGGTAAGGGTGCAGAGGGTTCGGAGTCCGGAGAGGAGTCCGGCTCCTTGGAGTCACGAGTCTCGCAGAGTACGGGGCTGGTGTTCGGCTCAATCACCGTCAGGATCGCAGCCCCCGAGGTGGCGTCCAACCGCCCATCCTCGATCGACGCAGTTGGCTCCGAATTAAGGGTCGAAGCTGATGCGGGTGCAGCCTCCAGGGCACTGTTCGGCGGCAGAGCTAGATCATGCTCGTCGGGACAGTGCGGCGCGCTCGGCAGTGGCTCGAATCCGTCGAAGATCAAGTCCCCGCGGATGTCAGCCGTGTAGTTTAAACTTCCAAATCTGACCTGACGGCTAGGGGCGTAGCTTTCGATCTGCTCCAGACGGCCAAGTGAATTGGCCCGCAGTGCAAAGACGCCAAAGACGAAGATCTGTCCGAGGAGGAAGGTCTCACCCTGGACTGCATCACTATTGATGATCGTAGGAGCCATCGAGCCTGACGGCGATGACACAGAGGAACTCTCAATGAAAGCACCAATGTCGGTGTCAAAACCGGAGGATCTCGGGTAGGGGGTCCCGAACTGTGCATATAGGCCGGATGGTAATAGGAGGCGAGGGACATGAAGTTTTACCCAGGTTCGGGCCCTCTCGATGGAGGTAAAACCCTACGTCCTGCTTGATTAATATTGATGATATGGGTAGTACAAGAGTAGATCTACCACGAGATCGAAGAGGCTAAACCCTAGAAGCTAGCCTATGGTATGATTGTTGTTGTGTATGTTGTCCTACAGACTAAAACCCCCCGATTTATATAGACACCGGAGAGGGTTAGGGTTACACAAAGTCGGTTACAATGGTAGGAGATCTGCATATCCGTATCGCCAAGCTTGCCTTCCACGCCAAGGAAAGTCCCTTCCGGACACGGGACGAAGTCTTCAATCTTGTATCTTCATAGTCCAGGAGTCCGGCTGAAGGTATAGTCCGGCCATCCGGACACCCCCTAATCTAGGACTCCCTCACCCTCCATTTGGAAGGAGCACCTTCATCCGCTGCCTTGCTAACTTCCATCCGCTTTATTGATTTTGAATTGTCAAGTAAAACCGACAAGAAAAAGCAATAAAATTCACTCTTCAGAACTCATTCGTGCATGATACTGACAATCACTACTTTGATGTAAGGCAAACACATGATTACAGGATGGAATAATACAAAAAACAGGACGGCATGGCATATTCACAACTGTTTGTGTAAACTAAGCAGAAACCATTTCACCAAATAAGAAGCAATGCATGCTAGACACCACATGAAAGATGCAACCAATATGACTCTGCCAAGTTAAAAGTGTCCCATCATAAATGGAATTTCAACAAATTAGAAGTAGCGCATGCTATAAATCATATCAATGATGCAACTAATATCACACTGCATATACTGAAGGTTTCTCATCATATTGATTTATGCGGGATACAAAAAACAATAGTTTTATGTGAGGACATGCTTAATAGACAGATGTACTATGTACTAAATATAGGATGCATGTCACATTAACAGGTATAATGTATAAGCTAAGAAAAATAGCACATGCACTTTAACTAGATTGGAAGAATTACAATCTAGACACCATATGCAACATGCAACCACATATCACGCTGCCAAGTTAGAGCAAGCACCTGCGATGCTAGTGTAGGGGAAATGCGGTAATCAACTACAGAGCTACGTTCACTATCTTCATCTAGCCTTGCTGTTTCTTGAGAATCATGTCGGGAGGCTGACGCTGCATTCTTTAAATGAGGAGTATCCACTTGCCTGACTGCCTCATCATAAGTGATTGATCAGGGATACACAAGAACATTAGTTTGATGTAAGAACATGGTTAATACACAGATGTACTAGTATGTACCAAAAACAGAAAGGCATGTCATATTCAAAGGTATAATGTGTAAGCTAAGCAGATGCAATTTAACCAAATTGGAAGCAATACAAGCTAGACATCCGGCTGGAGTGGTGAGCATGATCATCTAGGACCCGAGAGCCTGGTGGGAGGTGGGCTGCTTCGCCACCATTGCGGCTTTTTAGTTGGCTTCCATTTGATGCCTCTCTTTGTTGGGCTTGTCACTGGCTCGGCCAGTGCCATGACTAGCTATTTGTCTTCTAGTGCGCACGGGATGGTGGTTCACGTAAAAAATATCTTTCCTTATCTTAATAAAGACCGACTTCGGCCTTTCGAATACAAGCTAGACACCATATGGAACATGCAACCACATATGACACCACGAAGCTAAAGCAAGCACCTGGGATGGTGGTTCATTGCGAGCGAGGTCATCAACTCCAGAGCTACGTTTACCGTCTCCATCTGCTGACATTGCACCTATTATAAGGCTGAAATGTGTCTGGCCCATCCGCGTACGACGCTGGAGCGACTTCTGTCTTTTGCTTCTCTCATAGCAGCAGAGTCTAAAATACCCTTGCATAAAAACACAATAGTGAGAGTATGGGTGAAGTGTGTGCAGAACTAATGCACTGTAAAAGTAGCAGATACCAGGTGGCTGAAAAATAAATGAGAGGAGACATATGATAGCTCTACAACATTGCATGGCAAACAAAATTAGATTCTACTATGTATGATTTTGTAATATATGAGCACAGGAAATGCAGGTACTCCTCCAGCACACCACCACATGTGGTCATATCAAGATAACAGTCGACTGAAAATAAATAGGTCAGTTAATTTTTTTAATGAACCGTCTGATCATAAGGAACGGGCAGATGGCCTTCGTCTACCTCCCGCCAGTCACTGTTGACGATCTTTCTCGAACCGCCAGCGACCACCGGCCCAGACCCCTGCCTCCGCCACCCCGCCCTCCCCTCGACCTCACACCACCGCCATGCTAGGCAGCGCCCCCAGGCCATCCCTTTAATCTCGGCCAACCTCCAGATCAGGCGGTAGTAGCTCTAGGCCCCACATACCCCTAAGATAAACAGCGAGGCGCTGCTTCCCCGGCGTAATAGGCGGACTAGCACCTATTACGCCAGGGAATGCTTCCGTTAATTGGGAATCAACTGACCAGGAATTGAAATTCAGGGGGCGACGGACCTCTAGCTAAGGTGAAATAGTATATGAGGAGAAACCTTGTGCATCGCGAGTTACTAGGAACATCTAGTATCAAGCAAAAGCGGTCAACTAGTGTCTTCTGTGGGATGAAAACCGTGCAAGCAGACGTGTAAGATTTGCACGAATAATGGAAGAGGAGTACCATTTTCGGTTGCCGGTGTGGTCGCCTCCTCATGTCGCGTCGATCTTCTTCTTTTAGCCGGGGAAACCGATGTTCTGGAGGAGGGTGCAGGCTTGGACGAACCCATGGCCAAATTGTTGACTGTGTTGCCGTGGCCGTATGTCGGCGGAGGGGAAGCAGATCCGAGGCGGCAAAGGACGGCGTAGCAGGAACAGCTCCGGCGCGGTGGAGGGTGGTGAAGTTGGAGCGGCAGCGGTGAGGCGCAGGACGGCGTGGTTGAACTGGCTCAGGTACAGACGGCTCGGCCTCGGCTTCAACTACTAGCCGTGGAGGGCGTTGCAGTTGTGGTTGCGGTGGACGACGACGTCGGGCTATCGGCTCCGGCGTGATGGAGGAGGGCGGTGGTTGATGGGTGGAGTGGGGCGGCGGACGGAGGACGTCGGGGTTTTGCCGCTGGTGGAGAGGTAGTTTTTGCGCCCACGGAGTACGGATGGGGAATCGGACGGGTCAGCGGCGGGGAGAACCATGTTTCGGTCTGGGACGCGCTTGTTTTTGGCTTTTTTGAACAGAAGATGGGACCCGCTTGTTTGAAATTTGGGGAAAGTACAAACTTTGCCCCCTCTTAAATTTCGGACCTACTACGGGTCGGGGGTAGGATGATAATCCTAGGTGTCCCAAATAGTGGGCGCGAACGATTTTAGCCATGCGCATGTGTGCTTAGGCGGCCATTGTGTATGAATGTTTTTCGGAGGCAGTTGCATGGCATCTAGATGAAGCTACAAACCTACCCCGGTTTAGACCTTTGGACGTTGGGCCGGTAGGTTTCACGGGTCGGAGTTATTAGAAAAGTAATTTCCTTGTACTAACAAACATTGGTCTCACGCGGTTGCGGGCGAGTAGAGGCTCTTTTAGCACTTCGTTCGAAATTTTGAAACACAAGCATTCACGTTTAGAGTACTCTTGAACTTTGAGGATTGACCTAAATAGACAACGTTAAATTTGACCTTGTATGTTTGAAAACCTCATTGAATTATCCGCTTTTTTTGAAATTTTGACACTTGAAAATCCTATAACTACGATTATTTTGGAATGGAGGAGCTAAATTAGAATCTATTTTGTACACGACTACATATGCTATTATGTACAAAATCAGAGCAAAGATTGGTGCCCCCATAATTAAGGTATGATTTACAAATGCCATGATATCAAATTCAAATAATTGAATGGACTTCATGTTGAATTCAATTTTTTTAAACCACCTTAAGTTGAATTCAAATGTATGCTAGTTCATAGGTAGCTATTTGTAATGTTCATTGTGTAACTTTCGTATGTATAATGTGCTTTACACACACAACATGAACTATACTCACGTTTATATTCGATTGCTAAAGTGATGCATTGTTTAGAGTTCAAAATACTAACTATGTGGATCAATTTTGTCGAATAATAACATAGACATGCTCAAATTCGATAGAATCTAGATGTCTGGTGGATCAATGACCGTTCCTTACGCGAATTGCAAATATCATGATCCCATCCTAATATTTGGATACAATTTATATCTTTAATCAATGTGTACAGGAGTCTTGTACGTGTAGTTTCACTCTCCATCGGCGGTCTCTCACACATGCTCACACTCTCTCTCCTGAGGTGTCTTTCTCGCACACATGCTCTCGATATAACCCTCCCTCCCTCTTGTAACCATTTACGACTGTTTTCACTAACCTTTATCACAAGCACTCTTCCTCTCGCAAGCATACACACGCACAATCTCCATCGACCCTTTCTATATACATAGACCTGCCTATGTGTCTCCTGTATGCACATTATCTTTAGGCCTGTCTCTCACGCATTGTTTCACACCTCTCTTCCTAATCGACGAGTATGATTCTAGCAGAGCATTCTATAGGATGCCCCTTAAAGTTAGGTTGGATGAATAGTAATATCAGAGATAAAGGGGTTACCTTAGTCCGAGAACCTAGGGTTACAAATCCTATCCGGCTTTGTCGGTGGACATGGAGTCCTTCACAATTATGCTATCTTTGTCTTGTACGACTAGTCATCCATGGGTCTCCCTAAATGCGTCATGCGGCGACCAATGTGGCGCAGGACGGAACCGAATGAAGGGCCTCACCTCGACCCACCGGACCTCACGCGGTGACACACCCTCTGCCCCCATGTCTCGTTATCTTCTCACACCCACACATACCAACACAGACACCACACACACAAAAAATATTCTCATGTTGCCTCTATCCACTCCCCCCTTACATATACACACTCAAGGGAATCTCTCGCCATGACGTCATATTCGTCTCTCTCTCTAGACCACTCTCATTTCTCGTGCTATCTCTCCCACACCCCCCTGTTGGCCCCTCTATCCATGCCTCTCTCGAATACGTAATACACACACATACCTCTCTAGGCCCTGCCAAATGCATCAACTACACATTCACACATGTTACATCACATACCCCATTGATCTAAAAAGCCCTCTCTTCACGTTTATTTCGCATACAACATTCCTTTTGAATAAAGTGTGGCCAAAAAATAATTTAGAATTTCTACATATATACAACATTACAAAGTTATATGGAGGAGTATGAACGCTTGCATTGCATGGTGCCCACAATGATATTTATTCCGCACTGTGAATTTGTATATTTTTATACTATATATAAAGTTAGTCATAATAAAGAGAAAGGAAGAGCATCTCTCTCTCTCCATCGCATACCCCCCTCTACGCCCCTTTCACGTACGCATAAAAACTATCTCCAGGTCCTCTAAAAGTAAGCCCCCAGCATATTCACGCATGTTTCATCTTTCTCTCGCGATATATACAGTGACGATCATTGTATTTGAAGCGAAAGCACGATACGTACATTGGACTTCAGAATCCACTCATTACGGTCACCATTTACGTTTTGTGGTTATTATACAGTCACGGGCTCGCCGTACAACTCTGTATTTGCTCAAGACACGAGTAGTTGACCAGTTAAACGCTGCACGTGGCACCTCTAGTGTTGCATCACATTATCTCACTACCATCAGGCCCACCTGTCGGCTTGTATCTACTCTACATCTAGACTCTTATAAAATACTAGCAAGATGCCCATGCGTTGCACGGAACATCAAGATGCATTTGTATGAGTAGTTTATCTTGTGGGAGGAAAGGATGAACAAGGGAAGGCCTTATTTGCAAGTGTGGAGAGGGGTGTGGGTATCTTTTTGCAAATTGCCATAGTTTCCTTCCTATCCGTTAGATATAGATCGGACGGCCTATATTGCAGGATGGCAGGCACACGATCATCACCGACTATGTTTCTATAAGAGTAGGGATAAAATACACTCTTATAAAAAACATAGTTGGTGATGATGGTCTACCTGCCATCCTGCAATATAGGCCGTCCGATTTATATCTGACGGATAGGAAAGAAACTATGACAATTTTGCAAAAAGGTACCCACACACCTCTCCACATTTGCAAAATAAGGCCTTCCCTCGTTCATCCTTTTCTCTCACAAGATAAACTAGTCATACAAATGCATCTTGATGTTACGTGCAACGCACGTGCATCTTGCTAGTAAGAATGAAAACAAATGACAAAAATATATTGAACGGTGGTTCGAAGTCATGACTGTGGGCACAACGGACAAGGTGGACTTGTATTGGTATGCTGAGCCGTCTGTTTTAACACACAAGAGCTGGTGTGGTGATTATACACACACGCATGCATGCACACGAACTGCATGCACGCAACACTCACACGAACACATGCACCCACGCACGCACGCAACACACACGTACACACACAGCCATGCACGCACACAACACTCACACGCACGCATGCATGCACACACCAGTACACCACACGACCAACACACACTCTCACGCTCAAGTGCTCAACCTACACGTGCATGTGCACACATCAGGCCCTGACATACACACACAACCAGGTGATTTCCGCGCACGGGGTGGAGTCTTGTCGCGCCTGCGTAAGTTTGTGTTTATCCGACCTTTTCCCTATGTGAACTGACAGGTGGGACCCACAAGGAACGTGGTCAATTTAACTAGTCAACATGGTGCCACGCAGACTATTTGGCCGGTCATCAGAGTGCAATCAGATGCTGAACCATGAGCAAGCGACCGTATAATCACTGCAAAATGTATATAGTGACCGTAATCAGCTTATTCTGAAGTTCGGTGAACGTATTACGCTTTTGTCTCTGTAGGCCCTCCAAAATTACATCTGTACACGTTCTCGCATGTTACATCTAACAACTATGCAATACTGCACTACTACTACACTCTAACACAATAAATCATAGTATGTGTTTTTAATTTTACTAGATATCATATTGTTACTTAATTATTCAGTTTTCATACATTAAAATTGCCTTTGAAATGTATGGCCAGTATCATATACCGCGCGAGAAAAATCCCGCCCTTTCCTGTTTAATCGGGTTTGTATGGATGGATCGTGCGAAATAGTAAAACTACAGTACTATATACAATACAAGTGACAGTTCACTAGGCCGTTGTGTCGTGTACTCCTTCGTCGTAAGAGTGGAGCGCTCACTTTCATAAATCTTCTAGTCCCTTTCGCCGACATGTGGTGCATCAAGCTACCGGGTCCACGTGCCATACCAGAATACAGTGCAGAGCAACCGGGGTGAAGCACCCAGTCCTGGCACCGGCATAGTAATGAGCAATGAGGCGTCAAATCACAAAGCTGCGCCTTTCCCGCAGTTAAGTTGGAGGGACAAAGTAATAATGCTAAAAAAGAAGTTGGAGGGATGAAGCAACCATCATTTCACTCGTTGCTGAATCCGCTTCTCCCTCATCTTCTTCAAGTTAACCACGTGTTGCTTCTGCCGTTGTTCTGCCTCATGTGGGAAGCGGATCGGCTTGGTAAAGCACTGAAACATGGGACCGCATGTTAGAAAACCGCCAGGAAAATGTCCTCTAAAAATAAGAACCCCCCCCCCCCGCCATCCGCGCGGCAAAATCACCTCCTTTTTACTAATCTTGATTCTATAATTTTTTAGATCAATATAATTGAGATTTGTATAGATAGCACACAGGAGCAAAACCAAGTGGTATGGTTAAGGGCATCCACAATGTGTAGCAATATGTGAAAATAGCTTTTGGCATCATGCGAACCATTGTGGATGGTGTTGCCGAAGCCAAAAGGATGGAACCGAGGCTCCCTGATTGATTGATTGAAGGAATAGAAAAATGCAACGTCCCTCCTTTTTCTCCCGTGCTTGGATGCATGTACAGTATAGAGGACAGAGTCTACTCCCCTGTCCCTTCTATCACAAATCACAAAGTTCGGACGAAGCAACCATCATTTCACTCTTCGCTGACTCCGCTTCTCCATCGTCTTCTTTGAGAAACCATCTCACCGCACTAAGCTGGACGGACGACGCTATTGTGTACGAGAAGTACTAGTACATTTACGCATCCTTTGGTTCAACAGACTTCCTGGAAGAAAATAAGGCAGTTGTATCGGCTTGCAGGCGGCACTTGCAAACGACTTACCGTGGTCTCCCTCAATGGTGTTCTCCGTCGAACGCACTTTGCCAAACAACAACGTTCGAGATATTGTCGACGTCACCGCAATGGGAAGGAAGTCAAATATAGTTACTACCTCCATTTTTTGTACACAAGGCCAATATATCAAAATTACAATTTGCAAAAGGCCACTAACACTGATTAAGGAAAAATTGATGGGGTTTGCCTCGTACTAGCAACCAAGGACATTAATATCCCCTGCATGCATGCGGAAGTGAGAATGTTGGTTTGCATGGCGCTGCATTAATCAAGCGATGAGGAGTGAGATGGTTAGCTCTTTGCGTTTTGGAGAAAAAATATGCATTAATTGACACATGAAACGAGGATTTGTATCGATTAATCCCGCAAAGGAAAACCCCGCCTTTCTTTTTAAACACTAGTACTCCTAGTACGTAGTACTACGTACTTATCCTGTTTGGGTCTAGGCCTTGCATTGCCATACTTCGCCACACATTTTTTCCAAGCTTGCCTAAAGTTTGCAAAATGAAAAGGAGGTACTCTTGCGCACGGCTGTTACGGTCTCACCGCACCCTCACACGGTCGCTCCTGCACGCCGCGGTCGCACCGCACCCTCACATGCATAGTCGCTCCTGCACGCCGCAAACCCAACCAAGGGAACGCACCCTCACTGACACGTGCTGTCGCATGTGAACAATACAAACTCAGCCATCCTACCGCTGACACATAATTTTTGTTCATAGAGTATGTTTATCCAACCGCATGTTGGGGAGTATCCGTACGGCCCGTGCGGTGGTCTGTTGGGGAAGAAGAAGAGGTGAGAGGAAGAAGGGTTAGGAGACGTAGGATATTCATCCAACCGCCTGAAATGGTAGACTGACCCAAGTCAGGCGACTTGCATAACAATATATGTTTTTACACAGCAAAAGATCCATAAAAACAACAACATAAAGAAAAACTATCACTGCTCGCGGAACGAGACGACCTTGTTGTCTTTGGCTGTCGGCGCGAACCAACGTACCTGCTGACGTGTGTCTCCGCACCTTGGTTGTCCTCGGCCTCCAGCTACTCGTTCACGCGGAGCGTGCACCGCCCGGTTCAAGTTGAGGATGTCTGGTTCCACCTGCAGGAGGGCCTCGATGGCAGCGGCATCCGCGCTCTCCGCGTCGAGTCGAGCCTCCGCCGCCCGGTTCAAGTCCAGGACGTCCGGTTCCGCCTTCAGGAGGGCCTCGATGAGAGTGGCATCCGCGCACTCTACGTCAATTTGAGCCTCTATCGCCCGATTCAAGTCCAGGACGTCCGGTTCCGCGTGCAGGAGGGCCTTGATGGCAGCGGCATCCGCGCGCTCCGCCTCAAGTTGAGCCTCCGTCGCCCGGTTCACATCCATGACATCCGGTTTCGCCTGCAGGAGAGCCTCGATGGCAGCGGCATGCATGCGCTCCGCGTCGAGTTGAGCGTCTGCCTCCCGGTCCTCCTTTAGTATCGCTAGGTTGAACCGCTGGTCCGCCTGCACCATGGGGGACTCGGACGCCGGCACGAAGTCGACGTCCATCGTCTCATACCCATCGGGGTCCTTCTGCGCCGCGACCTCCGCCATGAACATTGGATCGGCTTCCTCCTCCTCGTAGCTTGGCTCCAGAGAACTCGGGGATTGGCCCGCCGCAAAGCGAGCTTGGGAACGGAGGTCTCTGGCACTGACCGCCGCCGCGATTTCTGCACGGTGTTCCGGCGTAAGCATCTTGTAGTACGTGATCTTGCGGCGCACCATGGCTTTTCGGCGAACTAGGGGACGCTTAATGCGGGCTAGGGGATCGAAAGGTGGGGGAGGGGTTGGAGATTAGGTGTGGTTTTAGGGCAGTGGCTGGCGTAGGCCGAGCAGCGAAGGTTCTGGTGTGAATAGTGGTTTCGGTGACGACCGCTCAATCAATTTTGACTGTACATCGCTCTTGTCGCGTTCGCGTTACAGCCCAGCACGCTGGAACCTCCACGTCGCTCACTGAATGGAACGCGCTTCGTCTTGCATTTTCGCTCGCTTGTGGAACCGCAGTTGAGAGCAAACTGACGTCCCTCCCCCTCCCCTGTCCGTGTCATTTTATGCGGAGTAAATAAAAACAGAGGGAGTATACTACGGATGAGGGTCCCCTGACGTGGCCGAACCCATTGAGTAACTGACATGCGGGGCCTAGCAAGCATGGGTTCTACCAGTAAGTGACCGAAAGGGAGGTAAGGCAGGGATACGTATGTGAAAGGAGCTTCCACTGATATAATTTTCACATTATACATCTCATGTACTATTAATCTTGTCAATAGTCAAATGCGGTTTTAAAAAATGCATTAGAGCATGCTTAATAATATAGTTAGTCGATGGCTATAAGGAACTGCCATGTCATCTATAGCCATCATCTATTATATGCACTAATACATTAGTGTGGGCTATAAGGTTGGCTATTTCCCGGAAAAAATATAAGGTTGGCTATTGTATTAGTACTTTTTTCCATCTCCTCTCCATCTCTTTCTTCATATTTATTGTACGTATTTAACTAGGAATGCGTATATAGCTAGGCTCTTGCATGAGAGCTCACTCCCCTTACTTTTTCACATCTCTCTCCTCCACATAGGCCCTATATAAATGGAAGGAGGGAGTACAACTATGAGCACTACATACTCTAGTATAGATGTTGTTAGTACTCCACTAGTACTATTGGACAGGGAGCTTAAAAAAGTTACTATTGGACTGGTTATACGTGGCGAAATCCTAGTAGGAAGAGCATGCGCGAGAACAAGCACATTCGCGTGGTTGAAAACAAATTAGAAACCATCTCGAGTACAAATCTAGGAGTACGTACGAATCTAACAATATTGATTGGGCGTTATTGAATGTTGATACTTTTTTTTATCAAAGTAGAGATACTTTGACTACACATAAAACTTATATGTAAACTAGAAAGGATAGGAGGGAGTATATTGTACATTCAAAAACGAAACGAACATTGAATACCCTTTATATATGATTTGCGGATGCTATGATCACCAGTTCAAAAAATTTAATCCGCCTTAGGTATCACACATGCCTCCACTCGTTCTCTCTCGATTTCATCTCGGGGTCCGGAGATCGATTGAAAGAGGACTAGGGTGGGTACAATACGTTCGTTT